>NW_026867771.1:72469-87469 GCF_020745735.1 Hemiscyllium ocellatum
TTCCCCCCACCAGGGACTCCCCATTAACCAGAAACCACATCCTGGGGGTTCCCAGTGAGAGAGAATCCAACCATCGCCCGAGATAGGGGGTTAGATACAGGGTAAAGCTCCCTCTACACCGTTCCCCCACTGCCAGGGACAGGGGGTTAGATACAGGGTAAAGCTCCCTCTACACTGTCCCCCCACTCCCAGGGACAGGGGGTTAGATACAGGGTAAAGCTCCCTCTACACCGTCCCCCACTCCCAGGGACAGGGGGTTAGATACAGAGTAAAGCTCCCTCTACACCGTCCCCCCACTCCCAGGGACAGGGGTTAGATACAGGGTAAAGCTCCCTCTACACCGTCCCCCACTCCCAGGGACAGGGGGTTAGATACAAGGTAAAGCTCCCTCTACACCGTCCCCCTCACTCCCAGGGACAGGGGGTTAGATACAGGGTAAAGCTCCCTCTACACCCTCCCCCACTCCCAGGGACAGGGGGTTAGATACAGGGTAAAGCTCCCTCTACACCATCCCACAATCCCAGGGACAGAGGGGTTAGATACAGGGTAAAGCTCCCTCTACACCGTCCCCAACAGTCTCTCTCTCTCTCTCTCTCTCTCTCTGTCTCTGTCTCACGCTCCCTCTCTCTCTCTCTCTCTCCAACCCAACACCAGGTCACTGAGCTGCCTGGTGCTCCCCCAGGTCTACGGTTTTATTCTGAACATCCCGTCGAACGTGACCCTGGGGTTCCTCTCCCTCCCCGTCAGACGGAAACACTGGGTCACCGTCCGACAGATCGATGGCACTTACTACAACCTGGACTCCAAACTCAAAACCCCAGCGGTGATCGGAAATGAAGAGGAACTCCGGTGAGTGACCAGAGAGCGGGCGCTCCGTCTCACTGACGGTATCCAGCCCCCTCCCACTGTCCCTCAGTAACCCCTCTCCCCCTCCCAGGGCCCTGTGTTACTGACTGTATCCCTACTGATGTTAATCCAGCTCCCTCACACTGTCCCTCAGTAACCCCTCTCCCCCCAGGGCCCTGTGTTACTGACTGTATCCCTACTGATGTTAATCCAGCTCCCTCACACTGTCCCTCAGTAACCCCTCTCTCCCCCCCCAGCGCCCTGTGTTACTGACTGTATCCCTACTGATGTTAATCCAGCTCCCTCACACTGTCCCTCAGTAACCCTCTCCCCCCCCAGGGCCCTGTGTTACTGACTGTATCCCTACTGATGTTAATCCAGCTCCCTCACACTGTCCCTCATTAACCCCTCTCCCCCCCCACGCCCTGTGTTACTGACTGTATCCCTACTGATGTTAATCCAGCTCCCTCACACTGTCCCTCAGTAACCCCTCTCCCCTCCCAGGGCCCTGTGTTACTGACTGTATCCTACTGATGTTAATCCAGCTCCCCCACACTGTCCCTCAGTAACCCCTCTCCCCCCCCACCAACCAGGGCCCTGTGTTACTGACTGTATCCCTACTGATGTTAATCCAGCTCCCTCACACTGTCCCTCAGTAAACCCCTCTCCCCCCCAGGGCCCTGTGTTACTGACTGTATCCTACTGATGTTAATCCAGCTCCCTCACACTGTCACTCAGTAACCCCTCTCCCCCCCAGCGCCCTGTGTTACTGACTGTATCCCTACTGATGTTAATCCAGCTCCCCACACTGTCCCTCAGTAACCCCTCTCTCCCCCCCCCCCCAACCAGGGCCCTGTGTTACTGACTGTATCCCTACTGATGTTAATCCAGCTCCCTCACACTGTCCCTCAGTAACCCCTCTCCCCCCCCCCAGGGCCCTGTGTTACTGACTGTATCCCTACTGATGTTAATCCAGCTCCCCCACACTGTCCCTCAGTAACCCCTCTCCCCCCCAGGGCCCTGTGTTACTGACTGTATCCCTACTGATGTTAATCCAGCTCCCTCACACTGTCCCTCAGTAACCCCTCTCCCCCCCCAACCAGGGCCCTGTGTTACTGACTGTATCCCTACTGATGTTAATCCAGCTCCCTCACACTGTCCCTCAGTAACCCCTCTCCCCCCCAGGGCCCTGTGTTACTGACTGTATCCCTACTGATGTTAATCCAGCTCCCTCACACTGTCCCTCAGTAACCCCTCTCCCCCCCCCAGGGCCCTGTGTTACTGACTGTATCCCTACTGATGTTAATCCAGCTCCCCCACACTGTCCCTCAGTAACCCCTCTCCCCCCAGGGCCCTGTGTTACTGACTGTATCCCTACTGATGTTAATCCAGCTCCCTCACACTGTCCCTCAGTAACCCCTCTCCCCCCCCAGGCCCTGTGTTACTGACTGTATCCCTACTGATGTTAATCCAGCTCCCTCACACTGTCCCTCAGTAACCCCTCTCCCCCCCAGGGCCCTGTGTTACTGACTGTATCCCTACTGATGTTAATCCAGCTCCCTCACACTGTCACTCAGTAACCCTCTCCCCCCCAGGGCCCTGTGTTACTGACTGTATCCCTACTGATGTTAATCCAGCTCCCTCACACTGTCCCTCAGTAACCCCTCTCCCCCCCAGGGCCCTGTGTTACTGACTGTATCCCTACTGATGTTAATCCAGCTCCCTCACACTGTCCCTCAGTAACCCCTCTCCCCCCCAGGGCCCTGTGTTACTGACTGTATCCCTACTGATGTTAATCCAGCTCCCTCACACTGTCCCTCAGTAACCCCTCTCCCCCTCCAGGGCCCTGTGTTACTGACTGTATCCCTACTGATGTTAATCCAGCTCCCTCACACTGTCCCTCAGTAACCCCTCTCCCCCCCAGGGCCCTGTGTTACTGACTGTATCCCTACTGATGTTAATCCAGCTCCCTCACACTGTCCCTCAGTAACCCCTCTCCCCTCCCAGGGCCCTGTGTTACTGACTGTATCCCTACTGATGTTAATCCAGCTCCCCCACACTGTCCCTCAGTAACCCCTCTCCCCCCCAGGGCCCTGTGTTACTGACTGTATCCCTACTGATGTTAATCCAGCTCCCTCACACTGTCCCTCAGTAACCCCTCTCCCCCCCAGGGCCCTGTGTTACTGACTGTATCCCTACTGATGTTAATCCAGCTCCCTCACACTGTCCCTCAGTAACCCCTCTCCCCCCCCAGGGCCCTGTGTTACTGACTGTATCCCTACTGATGTTAATCCAGCTCCCTCACACTGTCCCTCAGTAACCCTCTCCCCCCCAGGGCCCTGTGTTACTGACTGTATCCCTACTGATGTTAATCCAGCTCCCTCACACTGTCCCTCAGTAACCCCTCTCCCCCCCAGGGCCCTGTGTTACTGACTGTATCCCTACTGATGTTAATCCAGCTCCCTCACACTGTCCCTCAGTAACCCCTCTCCCCCCCAGGGCCCTGTGTTACTGACTGTATCCCTACTGATGTTAATCCAGCTCCCTCACACTGTCCCTCAGTAACCCCTCTCCCCCCCCCAGGGCCCTGTGTTACTGACTGTATCCCTACTGATGTTAATCCAGCTCCCTCACACTGTCCCTCAGTAACCCCTCTCCCCCCCCAGGGCCCTGTGTTACTGACTGTATCCCTACTGATGTTAATCCAGCTCCCTCACACTGTCCCTCAGTAACCCCTCTCCCCCCCCAGGGCCCTGTGTTACTGACTGTATCCCTACTGATGTTAATCCAGCTCCCTCACACTGTCCCTCAGTAACCCCTCTCCCCCTCCAGGGCCCTGTGTTACTGACTGTATCCCTACTGATGTTAATCCAGCTCCCTCACACTGTCCCTCAGTAACCCCTCTCCCCCCCCCGGGCCCTGTGTTACTGACTGTATCCTACTGATGTTAATCCAGCTCCCTCACACTGTCCCTCAGTAACCCCTCTCCCCCCCCAGGGCCCTGTGTTACTGACTGTATCCCTACTGATGTTAATCCAGCTCCCTCACACTGTCCCTCAGTAACCCCTCTCTCCCCCCCAGGGCCCTGTGTTACTGACTGTATCCCTACTGATGTTAATCCAGCTCCCTCACACTGTCCCTCAGTAACCCCTCTCCCCCCCCCCAGGGCCCTGTGTTACTGACTGTATCCCTACTGATGTTAATCCAGCTCCCTCACACTGTCCCTCAGTAACCCCTCTCCCCCCCCAGCGCCCTGTGTTACTGACTGTATCCCTACTGATGTTAATCCAGCTCCCTCACACTGTCCCTCAGTAACCCCTCTCCCTCCCCCCCAGGGCCCTGTGTTACTGACTGTATCCCTACTGATGTTAATCCAGCTCCCTCACACTGTCCCTCAGTAACCCCTCTCCCCCCAGGGCCCTGTGTTACTGACTGTATCCCTACTGATGTTAATCCGCTCCCTCACACTGTCCCTCAGTAACCCCTCTCCCTCCCAGGGCCCTGTGTTACTGACTGTATCCCTACTGATGTTAATCCAGCTCCCTCACACTGTCCCTCAGTAACCCCTCTCCCCCCCAGGGCCCTGTGTTACTGACTGTATCCCTACTGATGTTAATCCAGCTCCTCACACTGTCCCTCAGTAACCCCTCTCCCCCCCAGGGCCCTGTGTTACTGACTGTATCCCTACTGATGTTAATCCAGCTCCCTCACACTGTCCCTCAGTAACCCCTCTCCCCCCAGCGCCCTGTGTTACTGACTGTATCCCTACTGATGTTAATCCAGCTCCCTCACACTGTCCCTCAGTAACCCCTCTCCCCCCCAGGGCCCTGTGTTACTGACTGTATCCCTACTGATGTTAATCCAGCTCCCTCACACTGTCCCTCAGTAACCCCTCTCCCCCCCAGGGCCTGTGTTACTGACTGTATCCCTACTGATGTTAATCCAGCTCCCTCACACTGTCCCTCAGTAACCCCTCTCCCCCCCCGGGCCCTGTGTTACTGACTGTATCCCTACTGATGTTAATCCAGCTCCCTCACACTGTCCCTCAGTAACCCTCTCCCCCCCAGGGCCCTGTGTTACTGACTGTATCCCTACTGATGTTAATCCAGCTCCCTCACACTGTCCCTCAGTAACCCCTCTCCCCCCCCAGGGCCCTGTGTTACTGACTGTATCCCTACTGATGTTAATCCAGCTCCCTCACACTGTCCCTCAGTAACCCCTCTCCCCCCCCAGGGCCCTGTGTTACTGACTGTATCCCTACTGATGTTAATCCAGCTCCTCACACTGTCCCTCAGTAACCCCTCTCCCCCCCCCCAGGGCCCTGTGTTACTGACTGTATCCCTACTGATGTTAATCCAGCTCCCTCACACTGTCCCTCAGTAACCCCTCTCCCCCCCCCAGGGCCCTGTGTTACTGACTGTATCCCTACTGATGTTAATCCAGCTCCCTCACACTGTCCCTCAGTAACCCCTCTCCCCCCCAGGGCCCTGTGTTACTGACTGTATCCCTACTGATGTAATCCAGCTCCCTCACACTGTCCCTCAGTAACCCCTCTCCCCCCCAGGGCCCTGTGTTACTGACTGTATCCCTACTGATGTTAATCCAGCTCCCTCACACTGTCCCTCAGTAACCCCTCTCCCCCCCCAGGGCCCTGTGTTACTGACTGTATCCCTACTGATGTTAATCCAGCTCCCTCACACTGTCCCTCCGTAACCCCTCTCCCCCCCCCAGGGCCCTGTGTTACTGACTGTATCCCCTACTGATGTTAATCCAGCTCCCTCACACTGTCCCTCAGTACCCCTCTCCCCCCCCAGGGCCCTGTGTTACTGACTGTATCCCTACTGATGTTAATCCAGCTCCCTCACACTGTCCCTCAGTAACCCCTCCCCCCCCCCCCACACCCCCACCAGGGCCCTGTGTTACTGTCTGTATCCCTACTGATGTTAATCCAGCTCCCCTCACACTGTCCCTCAGTAACCCCTCTCCCCCCCAGGGCCCTGTGTTACTGACTGTATCCCTACTGATGTTAATCCAGCTCCCTCACACTGTCCCTCAGTAACCCCTCTCCCCCCCCGGGCCCTGTGTTACTGACTGTATCCCTACTGATGTTAATCCAGCTCCCTCACACTGTCCCTCAGTAACCCCTCTCCCCCAGGGCCCTGTGTTACTGACTGTATCCCTACTGATGTTAATCCAGCTCCCTCACACGGTCCCTCAGTAACCCCTCTCCCCCCCAGGGGCCCTGTGTTACTGACTGTATCCCTACTGATGTTAATCCAGCTCCCTCACACTGTCCCTCAGTACCCCCTCTCCCCCCAGGGCCCTGTGTTACTGACTGTATCCCTACTGATGTTAATCCAGCTCCCTCACACTGTCCCTCAGTAACCCCTCTCCCCCCCCAGGGCCCTGTGTTACTGACTGTATCCCTACTGATGTTAATCCAGCTCCCTCACACTGTCCCTCAGTAACCCCTCTCCCCCCCAGGGCCCTGTGTTACTGACTGTATCCCTACTGATGTTAATCCAGCTCCCTCACACTGTCCCTCAGTAACCCCTCTCCCCCCCAGGGCCCTGTGTTACTGACTGTATCCCTACTGATGTTAATCCAGCCCCTCACACTGTCCCTCAGTAACCCCTCCCCCCCCCAGGGCCCTGTGTTACTGACTGTATCCCTACTGATGTTAATCCAGCTCCCTCACACTGTCCCTCAGTAACCCCCTCTCCCCCCCAGGGCCCTGTGTTACTGACTGTATCCCTACTGATGTTAATCCAGCTCCCTCACACTGTCACTCAGTAACCCCTCTCCCCCCCAGGGCCCTGTGTTACTGACTGTATCCCTACTGATGTTAATCCAGCTCCCTCACACTGTCCCTCAGTAACCCCTCTCCCCCCCAGGGCCCTGTGTTACTGACTGTATCCCTACTGATGTTAATCCAGCTCCCTCACACTGTCCCTCAGTAACCCCTCTCCCCCCCAGGGCCCTGTGTTACTGACTGTATCCCTACTGATGTTAATCCAGCTCCCTCACACTGTCACTCAGTAACCCCTCTCCCCCCCAGGGCCCCTGTGTTACTGACTGTATCCCTACTGATGTTAATCCAGCTCCCTCACACTGTCACTCAGTAACCCCTCTCCCCCCCAGGGCCCTGTGTTACTGACTGTATCCCTACTGATGTTAATCCAGCTCCCTCACACTGTCCCTCAGTAACCCCTCTCCCCTCCAGGGCCCTGTGTTACTGACTGTATCCCTACTGATGTTAATCCAGCTCCCTCACACTGTCACTCAGTAACCCCTCTCCCCCCCCAGGGCCCTGTGTTACTGACTGTATCCTACTGATGTTAATCCAGCTCCCTCACACTGTCCCTCAGTAACCCCTCTCCCCCCCAGGGCCCTGTGTTACTGACTGTATCCCTACTGATGTTAATCCAGCTCCCTCACACTGTCACTCAGTAACCCCTCTCCCTCCCAGGGCCCTGTGTTACTGACTGTATCCCTACTGATGTTAATCCAGCTCCCTCACACTGTCCCTCAGTAACCCCTCTCCCCCCCAGGGCCCTGTGTTACTGACTGTATCCCTACTGATGTTAATCCAGCTCCCTCACACTGTCACTCAGTAACCCCTCTCCCCCCCAGGGCCCTGTGTTACTGACTGTATCCCTACTGATGTTAATCCAGCTCCTCACACTGTCCCTCAGTAACCCCTCTCCCCCCCCCCAGGGCCCTGTGTTACTGACTGTATCCTACTGATGTTAATCCAGCTCCCTCACACTGTCACTCAGTAACCCCTCTCCCCCACAGCGCCCTGTGTTACTGACTGTATCCCTACTGATGTTAATCCAGCTCCCTCACACTGTCCCTCAGTAACCCCTCCCCCCCCAGGGCCTGTGTTACTGACTGTATCCCTACTGATGTTAATCCAGCTCCCTCACACTGTCACTCAGTAACCCCTCCTCCCCCCCCCAGGGCCCTGTGTTACTGACTGTATCCTACTGATGTTAATCCAGCTCCCTCACACTGTCACTCAGTAACCCCTCTCCCCCCAGCGCCCTGTGTTACTGACTGTATCCCTACTGATGTTAATCCAGCTCCCTCACACTGTCACTCAGTAACCCCTCTCCCTCCCAGGGCCCTGTGTTACTGACTGTATCCTACTGATGTTAATCCAGCTCCCTCACACTGTCACTCAGTAACCCCTCTCCCCCCCCAGGGCCCTGTGTTACTGACTGTATCCTACTGATGTTAATCCAGCTCCCTCACACTGTCCCTCAGTAACCCCTCTCCCCCCCCAGGGCCCTGTGTTACTGACTGTATCCCTACTGATGTTAATCCAGCTCCCTCACACTGTCACTCAGTAACCCCTCTCCCCCCAGGGCCCTGTGTTACTGACTGTATCCTACTGATGTTAATCCAGCTCCCTCACACTGTCACTCAGTAACCCCTCTCCCCCCAGGGCCCTGTGTTACTGACTGTATCCCTACTGATGTTAATCCAGCTCCCTCACACTGTCACTCAGTAACCCCTCTCCCCCCAGCGCCCTGTGTTACTGACTGTATCCCTACTGATGTTAATCCAGCTCCCTCACACTGTCACTCAGTAACCCCTCTCCCCCCCCAGGGCCCTGTGTTACTGACTGTATCCTACTGATGTTAATCCAGCTCCCTCACACTGTCCCTCAGTAACCCCTCTCCCCCCCAGCGCCCTGTGTTACTGACTGTATCCCTACTGATGTTAATCCAGCTCCCTCACACTGTCACTCAGTAACCCCTCTCCCCCCCCAGCTCCCTGTGTTACTGACTGTATCCCTACTGATGTTAATCCAGCTCCCTCACACTGTCACTCAGTAACCCCTCTCCCCCCACCAGGGCCCTGTGTTACTGACTGTATCCCTACTGATGTTAATCCAGCTCCCTCACACTGTCACTCAGTAACCCCTCTCCCCCCAGGGCCCTGTGTTACTGACTGTATCCCTACTGATGTTAATCCAGCTCCCTCACACTGTCCCTCAGTAACCCCTCTCTCCCCCAGGGCCCTGTGTTACTGACTGTATCCCTACTGATGTTAATCCAGCTCCCTCACACTGTCCCTCAGTAACCCCTCTCCCCCCAGGGCCCTGTGTTACTGACTGTATCCCTACTGATGTTAATCCAGCTCCCTCACACTGTCACTCAGTAACCCTCTCCCCCCCCCCCCCCCAGCGCCCTGTGTTACTGACTGTATCCCTACTGATGTTAATCCAGCTCCCTCACACTGTCCCTCAGTAACCCCCCTCCCCCCCCAGGGCCCTGTGTTACTGACTGTATCCCTACTGATGTTAATCCAGCTCCCTCACACTGTCCCTCAGTAACCCCTCTCCCCTCCCAGCGCCCTGTGTTACTGACTGTATCCCTACTGATGTTAATCCAGCTCCCTCACACTGTCACTCAGTAACCCCTCTCCCCCCCAGAGCCCTGTGTTACTGACTGTATCCCTACTGATGTTAATCCAGCTCCCTCGCACTGTCCCTCAGTAACCCCCCTCCCCCCCCCAGGGCCCTGTGTTACTGACTGTATCCCTACTGATGTTAATCCAGCTCCCTCACACTGTCACTCAGTAACCCCTCTCCCCCACAGCGCCCTGTGTTACTGACTGTATCCCTACTGATGTTAATCCAGCTCCCTCACACTGTCCCTCAGTAACCCCTCTCCCCCCCAGGGCCCTGTGTTACTGACTGTATCCCTACTGATGTTAATCCAGCTCCCTCACACTGTCACTCAGTAACCCCTCTCCCCCCCCCAGGGCCCTGTGTTACTGACTGTATCCCTACTGATGTTAATCCAGCTCCCTCACACTGTCACTCAGTAACCCCTCTCCCCCCAGCGCCCTGTGTTACTGACTGTATCCCTACTGATGTTAATCCAGCTCCCTCACACTGTCACTCAGTAACCCCTCTCCCCCCCAGCGCCCTGTGTTACTGACTGTATCCCTACTGATGTTAATCCAGCTCCCTCACACTGTCACTCAGTAACCCCTCTCCCCCAGCGCCCTGTGTTACTGACTGTATCCCTACTGATGTTAATCCAGCTCCCTCACACTGTCCCTCAGTAACCCCTCTCCCCCCCAGCGCCCTGTGTTACTGACTGTATCCCTACTGATGTTAATCCAGCTCCCTCACACTGTCCCTCAGTAACCCCTCTCCCCCCCAGGGCCCTGTGTTACTGACTGTATCCCTACTGATGTTAATCCAGCTCCCTCACACTGTCACTCAGTAACCCCTCTCCCCCCAGGGCCCTGTGTTACTGACTGTATCCCTACTGATGTTAATCCAGCTCCCTCACACTGTCACTCAGTAACCCTCTCCCCCCCAGTGCCCTGTGTTACTGACTGTATCCCTACTGATGTTAATCCAGCTCCCTCACACTGTCCCTCAGTAACCCCTCTCCCCCCCAGGGCCCTGTGTTACTGACTGTATCCCTACTGATGTTAATCCAGCTCCCTCACACTGTCACTCAGTAACCCCTCTCCCCCCCCCCCAGGGCCCTGTGTTACTGACTGTATCCCTACTGATGTTAATCCAGCTCCCTCACACTGTCACTCAGTAACCCCTCTCCCCCCCCCCCCCCAGGGCCCTGTGTTACTGACTGTATCCCTACTGATGTTAATCCAGCTCCCTCACACTGTCCCTCAGTAACCCCTCTCCCCCCAGGGCCCTGTGTTGCTGACTGTATCCCTACTGATGTTAATCCAGCTCCCTCACACTGTCACTCAGTAACCCCTCTCCCTCCCAGCGCCCTGTGTTACTGACTGTATCCCTACTGATGTTAATCCAGCTCCCTCACACTGTCACTCAGTAACCCCTCTCCCCCCCAGGGCCCTGTGTTACTGACTGTATCCCTACTGATGTTAATCCAGCTCCCTCACACTGTCACTCAGTAACCCCTCTCCCCCCCCCAGGACCCTGTGTTACTGACTGTATCCCTACTGATGTTAATCCAGCTCCCTCACACTGTCACTCAGTAACCCCTCTCCCCCCAGGGCCCTGTGTTCCTGACTGTATCCCTACTGATGTTAATCCAGCTCCCTCACACTGTCCCTCAGTAACCCTCTCCCCCCCAGCGCCCTGTGTTACTGACTGCATCCCTACTGATGTTAATCCAGCTCCCTCACACTGTCCCTCAGTAACCCCTCTCCCTCCCCAGGGCCCTGTGTTACTGACTGTATCCCTACTGATGTTAATCCAGCTCCCTCACACTGTCACTCAGTAACCCCTCTCCCCCCCAGGGCCCTGTGTTACTGACTGTATCCCTACTGATGTTAATCCAGCTCCCTCACACTGTCACTCAGTAACCCCTCTCCCCCCCAGCGCCCTGTGTTACTGACTGTATCCCTACTGATGTTAATCCAGCTCCCTCGCACTGTCACTCAGTAACCCCTCTCCCCTCCCAGGGCCCTGTGTTACTGACTGTATCCCTACTGATGTTAATCCAGCTCCCTCACACTGTCACTCAGTAACCCTCTCCCCCCCCCCAGGACCCTGTGTTACTGACTGTATCCCTACTGATGTTAATCCAGCTCCCTCACACTGTCACTCAGTAACCCCTCTCCCCCCAGGGCCCTGTGTTCCTGACTGTATCCCTACTGATGTTAATCCAGCTCCCTCACACTGTCCCTCAGTAACCCCTCTCCCCCCCAGCGCCCTGTGTTACTGACTGCATCCCTACTGATGTTAATCCAGCTCCCTCACACTGTCACTCAGTCACCCCTCTCCCTCCCAGGGCCCTGTGTTACTGACTGTATCCCTACTGATGTTAATCCAGCTCCCTCACACTGTCCCTCAGTAACCCCTCTCCCCCCCAGGGCCCTGTGTTACTGACTGTATCCCTACTGATGTTAATCCAGCTCCCTCACACTGTCACTCAGTAACCCCTCTCCCCCCAGGGCCCTGTGTTACTGACTGTATCCCTACTGATGTTAATCCAGTTCCCTCACACTGTCCCTCAGTAACCCCTCTCCCCCCCCAGGGCCCTGTGTTACTGACTGTATCCCTACTGATGTTAATCCAGCTCCCTCACACTGTCCCTCAGTAACCCCTCTCCCTCCCAGGGCCCTGTGTTACTGACTGTATCCCTACTGATGTTAATCCACCTCCCTCACACTGTCCCTCAGTAACCCCTCCCCCCCCAGGGCCCTGTGTTACTGACTGTATCCCTACTGATGTTAATCCAGCTCCCTCACACTGTCACTCAGTAACCCCTCTCCCCCACAGCGCCCTGTGTTACTGACTGTATCCCTACTGATGTTAATCCACCTCCCTCACACTGTCCCTCAGTAACCCCTCTCCCCCCCCAGGGCCCTGTGTTACTGACTGTATCCCTACTGATGTTAATCCAGCTCCCTCACACTGTCACTCAGTAACCCCTCTCCCCACCCAGGGCCCTGTGTTACTGACTGTATCCCTACTGATGTTAATCCAGCTCCCTCACACTGTCACTCAGTAACCCCTCTCCCCCACAGCGCCCTGTGTTACTGACTGTATCCCTACTGATGTTAATCCAGCTCCCTCACACTGTCCCTCAGTAAACCCTCTCCCCTCCCAGGGCCCTGTGTTACTGACTGTATCCCTACTGATGTTAATCCAGCTCCCTTACACTGTCCCTCAGTAACCCCTCTCCCCCCCAGGGCCCTGTGTTACTGACTGTATCCCTACTGATGTTAATCCAGCTCCCTCACACTGTCACTCAGTAACCCCTCTCCCCCCCAGGGCCCTGTGTTACTGACTGTATCCCTACTGATGTTAATCCAGCTCCCTCACACTGTCCCTCAGTAACCCCTCTCCCTCCCAGGGCCCTGTGTTACTGACTGTATCCCTACTGATGTTAATCCACCTCCCTCACACTGTCCCTCAGTAACCCCTCTCCCTCCCAGGGCCCTGTGTTACTGACTGTATCCCTACTGATGTTAATCCAGCTCCCTCACACTGTCACTCAGTAACCCCTCTCCCCCCAGGGCCCTGTGTTACTGACTGTATCCCTACTGATGTTAATCCAGCTCCCTCACACTGTCCCTCAGTAACCCCTCTCCCCCCCAGCGCCCTGTGTTACTGACTGTATCCCTACTGATGTTAATCCAGCTCCCTCACACTGTCACTCAGTAACCCCTCTCCCCCCCAGCGCCCTGTGTTACTGACTGTATCCCTACTGATGTTAATCCAGCTCCCTCACACTGTCACTCAGTAACCCCTCTCCCCCCCAGGGCCCTGTGTTACTGACTGTATCCCTACTGATGTTAATCCAGCTCCCTCACACTGTCACTCAGTAACCCCTCTCCCCCCCAGGGCCCTGTGTTACTGACTGTATCCCTACTGATGTTAATCCAGCTCCCTCACACTGTCCCTCAGTAACCCCTCTCCCCCCCAGGGCCTGTGTTACTGACTGTATCCCTACTGATGTTAATCCAGCTCCCTCACACTGTCACTCAGTAACCCCTCTCCCCCCAGGGCCCTGTGTTACTGACTGTATCCCTACTGTTGTTAATCCAGCTCCCTCACACTGTCACTCAGTAACCCCTCTCCCCCCAGGGCCCTGTGTTACTGACTGTATCCCTACTGATGTTAATCCAGCTCCCTCACACTGTCCCTCAGTAACCCCTCTCCCCCCAGGGCCCTGTGTTACTGACTGTATCCCTACTGATGTTAATCCAGCTCCCTCACACTGTCACTCAGTAACCCCTCTCCCCTCCCAGGGCCCTGTGTTACTGACTGTATCCCTACTGATGTTAATCCAGCTCCCTCACACTGTCCCTCAGTAACCCCTCTCCCCCCCAGGGCTCTGTGTTACTGACTGTATCCCTACTGATGTTAATCCAGCTCCCTCACACTGTCACTCAGTATCCCCTCTCCCCCCCCCCCCAGCGCCCTGTGTTACTGACTGTATCCCTACTGATGTTAATCCAGCTCCCTCACACTGTCCCTCAGTAACCCCTCTCCCCTCCCAGGGCCCTGTGTTACTGACTGTATCCCTACTGATGTTAATCCAGCTCCCTCACACTGTCACTCAGTAACCCCTCTCCCCCCCAGGGCCCTGTGTTACTGACTGTATCTCTACTGATGTTAATCCAGCTCCCTCACACTGTCCCTCAGTAACCCCTCTCCCCCCAGGGCCCTGTGTTACTGACTGTATCCCTACTGATGTTAATCCAGCTCCCTCACACTGTCCCTCAGTAACCCCTCTCCCCCCCCAGAGCCCTGTGTTACTGACTGTATCCCTACTGATGTTAATCCAGCTCCCTCACACTGTCACTCAGTAACCCCTCTTCCCCCCAGCGCCCTGTGTTACTGACTGTATCCCTACTGATGTTAATCCAGCTCCCTCACACTGTCGCTCAGTAACCCCTCTCCCTCCCAGGGCTCTGTGTTACTGACTGTATCCCTACTGATGTTAATCCAGCTCCCTCACACTGTCACTCAGTAACCCCTCTCCCTCCCAGCGCCCTGTGTTACTGACTGTATCCCTACTGATGTTAATCCAGCTCCCTCACACTGTCACTCAGTAACCCCTCTCCCTCCCAGGGCCCTGTGTTACTGACTGTATCCCTACTGATGTTAATCCAGCTCCCTCACACTGTCCCTCAGTAACCCCTCTCCCCCCCAGGGCCCTGTGTTACTGACTGTATCCCTACTGATGTTAATCCAGCTCCCTCACACTGTCCCTCAGTAACCCCTCTCCCCCCCAGCGCCCTGTGTTACTGACTGTATCCCTACTGATGTTAATCCAGCTCCCTCACACTGTCACTCAGTAACCCCTCTCCCCGCCAGGGCCCTGTGTTACTGACTGTATCCCTACTGATGTTAATCCACCTCCCTCACACTGTCACTCAGTAACCTCTCCCCCCCCCAGGGCCCTGTGTTACTGACTGTATCCCTACTGATGTTAATCCAGCTCCCTCACACTGTCCCTCAGTAACCCCTCTCCCCCCCCAGCGCCCTGTGTTACTGACTGTATCCCTACTGATGTTAATCCAGCTCCCTCACACTGTCACTCAGTAACCCCCGGAATCTCTCTCGGACAGATCGGAGCTGCCAGACGGATCCCGGGAGTCACTCCTGCTGCTGTTGTTAACCTCCTGAGGTTTGTCAAGTCGAATCCAGGCCGGAAACGTTCCCGAACCCAGGACAGCGGG
>NW_026867771.1:92469-99969 GCF_020745735.1 Hemiscyllium ocellatum
CTCTAATACGGGGTGGGTCTGCCTTATACAGGTCAGTGATTTTATACACTCTAATACAGGGTGGGTGTGCCTTATACAGGTCAGCTATTTTATACACTCTAATACGGGGTGGGTCTCCCTTATACAGGTCAGCGATTTTATACACACTAATACGGGGTGGGTGTCCCTTATACAGGTCAGCGATTTTATACACTCTAATACGGGGTGGGTCTGCCTTGTACAGGTCAGCGATTTTATACACTCTAATACGGGGTGGGTCTGCCTTATACAGGTCAGCGATTTTATACACTCTAATACGGGGTGGGTCTGCCTTATACAGGTGAGCGATTTTATACACGCTAATACGGGGTGGGTCTGCCTTATACAGGTCAGCGATTTTATACACTCTAATATGGGGTGGGTCTGCCTTATACAGGTCAGCGATTTTATACAGTCTAATACGGGGTGGGTCAGCCTTATACAGGTCAGCGATTTTATACACTCTAATATGGGGAGGGGCTCTCTTATACAGGTCAGCGATTTTATACACTCTAATACGGGGTGGGTCTGCCTTATACAGGTCAGCGATTTTATACACTCTAATACGGGGAGGGTCTGCCTTATACAGGTCAGCGATTTTATACACTCTAATACGGGGTGGGTCTGCCTTATACAGGTCAGCGATTTTATACACTCTAATATGGGGTGGGTCTGCCTTATACAGGTCAGCGATTTTATACACTCTAATACGGGGTGGGTCTCCCTTATACAGGTCAGCGATTTTATACACTCTAATACGGGGTGGGTCAGCCTTATACAGGTCAGCGATTTTATACACTCTAATATGGGGAGGGGCTCCCTTATACAGGTCAGCGATTTTATACACTCTAATACGGGGTGGGTCTGCCTTATACAGGTCAGCGATTTTATACACTCTAATACGGGGTGGGTCTGCCTTATACAGGTCAGCGATTTTATACACTCTAATATGGGGTGGGTCTGCCTTATACAGGTCAGCGATTTTATACACTCTAATACGGGGTGGGTCTCCCTTATACAGGTCAGCGATTTTATACACTCTAATACGGGGTGGGTCAGCCTTATACAGGTCAGCGATTTTATACACTCTAATATGGGGAGGGGCTCCCTTATACAGGTCAGCGATTTTATACACTCTAATACGGGGTGGGTCTGCCTTATACAGGTCAGCGATTTTATACACTCTAATACGGGGAGGGTCTGCCTTATACAGGTCAGCGATTTTATACACTCTAATACGGGGTGGGTGTCCCTTATACAGGTCAGCGATTTTATACACTCTAATACGGGGTGAGTGTCCCTTATACAGGTCAGCGATTTTATACACTCTAATACGGGATGGGTCTTCCTTATACAGGTCAGCGATTTTATACACTCTAATACGGGGTGGGTCTGCCTTATACAGGTCAGCGATTTTATACACTGTAATACGGTGTGGGTCTGCCTTATACAGGTCAGCGATTTTATACACTCTAATACGGAGTGGGTCTCCCTTATACAGGTCAGCGATTTTATACACTCTAATACGGGGTGGGTCTGCCTTATACAGGTCAGCGATTTTATACACTCTAATACGGGGTGGGTCTGCCTTATACAGGTCAGCGATTTTATACACTCTAATACGGGGTGAGTGTCCCTTATACAGGTCAGCGATTTTATACACTCTAATACGGGGTGGGTCTCCCTTATACAGGTCAGCGATTTTATACACTCTAATATGGGGTGGGTCTGCCTTATACAGGTCAGCGATTTTATACACTCTAATACGGGGTGGGTCTGCCTTATACAGGTTAGCGATTTTATACACTCTAATACGGGGTGGGTCTGCCTTATACAGGTCAGCGATTTTATACACTCTAATACGGGGTGGGTCTGCCTTATACAGGTCAGCGATTTTATACACTCTAATACGGGGTGGGTGTACCTTATACAGGTCAGCGATTTTATACACTCTAATATGGGGTGGGTCTGCCTTATACAGGTGAGCGATTTTATACACTCTAATACGGAGTGGGTGTCCCTTATACAGGTGAGCGATTTTATACACTCTAATACGGAGTGGGTCTCCCTTATACAGGTCAGCGATTTTATACACTCTAATACGGGGTGGGTCTGCCTTATACAGGTCAGCGATTTTATACACTCTAATATGGGGTGGGTCTGCCTTATACAGGTCAGCGATTTTATACACTCTAATACGGGGTGGGTGTCCCTTATACAGGACAGCGATTTTATACACTCTAATACGGGGTGGGTCTCCCTTATACAGGTCAGCGATTTTATACACTCTAATACGGGGTGGGTCTGCCTTATACAGGTCAGCGATTTTATACACTCAAATATGGGGTGGGTCTGCCTTATACAGGTCAGCGATTTTACACACTCTAATACGGGGTGGGTGTCCCTTATACAGGTCAGCGATTTTATACACTCTAATACGGGGTGGGTCACCCTTATACAGGTCAGCGATTTTATACACGCTAATACGGGGTGGGTGTTGCTTATACAGGTGAGCGATTTTATACACTCTAATACGGGGTGGGTCTGCCTTATACAGGTCAGCGATTTTATACACTCTAATACGGGGTGGGTCTCCCTTATACAGGTCAGCGATTTTATACACTGTAATACGGGTTGGGTCTGCCTTATACAGGTCAGCGATTTTATACACTCTAATACGGTGTGGGTCTGCCTTATACAGGTCTGCGATTTTATACACTGTAATACGGTGTGGGTCTGCCTTATACAGGTCAGCGATTTTATACACTCTAATACGGGGTGGGTCTCCCTTATACAGGTCAGCGATTTTATACACTCTAATACGGGGTGGGGGTCTCTTATACAGGTCAGCGATTTTATACACTCTAATACGGGGTGGGTCTGCCTTATACAGGTCAGAGATTTTATACACTCTAATACGGCGGTGGGTCTGCCTTATACAGGTCAGCGATTTTATACACTCTAATACAGGGTGGGTCTGCCTTATACAGGTCAGCGATTTTATACACTCTAATACGGGGTGGGTCTCCCTTATACAGGTCAGCGATTTTATACACTCTAATACGGGGTGGGGGTCTCTTATACAGGTCAGCGATTTTATACACTCTAATACGGGGTGGGTCTGCCTTATACAGGTCAGCGATTTTATACACTCTAATACGGCGGTGGGGGGGGGCCGCCTTATACAGGTCAGCGATTTTATACACTCTAATACGGGGTGGGTGTCCCTTATACAGGTCAGCGATTTTATACAGTCTAATACAGGGTGGGTCTGCCTTATACAGGTCAGCGATTTTATACACTCTAATACGGGGTGGGTCTGCCTTATACAGGTCAGCGATTTTATACACTCTAATACGGGGTGGGTCTGCCTTATACAGGTCAGCGATTTTATACACTGTAATACGGTGTGGGTCTGGCTTATACAGGTCAGCGATTTTATACACTGTAATACGGTGTGGGTCTGCCTTATACAGGTCAGCGATTTTATACTCTAATACGGGGTGGGTGTCCCTTATACAGGTGAGCGATTTTATACACTCTAATACGGGGTGGGTCTGCCTTATACAGGTCAGCGATTTTATACACTCTAATACGGGGTGGGTGTCCCTTATACAGGTCAGCGATTTTATACACTCTAATACGGGGTGGGTCTGCCTTATACAGGTCAGCGATTTTATACACTCTAATACGGGGTGGGTCTCCCTTATACAGGTCAGCGATTTTATACACTCTAATACGGGGTGGGTCACCCTTATACAGGTCAGCGATTTTATACACTCTAATACGGGGTGGGTGTCCCTTATACAGGTCAGCGATTTTATACACTCTAATACGGGGTGGGTCTCCCTTATACAGGTCAGCGATTTTATACACTCTAATACGGGGTGGGTCTGCCTTATACAGGTCAGTGATTTTATACACTCTAATACAGGGTGGGTGTGCCTTATACAGGTCAGCTATTTTATACACTCTAATACGGGGTGGGTCTCCCTTATACAGGTCAGCGATTTTATACACACTAATACGGGGTGGGTGTCCCTTATACAGGTCAGCGATTTTATACACTCTAATACGGGGTGGGTCTGCCTTGTACAGGTCAGCGATTTTATACACTCTAATACGGGGTGGGTCTGCCTTATACAGGTCAGCGATTTTATACACTCTAATACGGGGTGGGTCTGCCTTATACAGGTGAGCGATTTTATACACGCTAATACGGGGTGGGTCTGCCTTATACAGGTCAGCGATTTTATACACTCTAATATGGGGTGGGTCTGCCTTATACAGGTCAGCGATTTTATACAGTCTAATACGGGGTGGGTCAGCCTTATACAGGTCAGCGATTTTATACACTCTAATATGGGGAGGGGCTCTCTTATACAGGTCAGCGATTTTATACACTCTAATACGGGGTGGGTCTGCCTTATACAGGTCAGCGATTTTATACACTCTAATACGGGGAGGGTCTGCCTTATACAGGTCAGCGATTTTATACACTCTAATACGGGGTGGGTCTGCCTTATACAGGTCAGCGATTTTATACACTCTAATATGGGGTGGGTCTGCCTTATACAGGTCAGCGATTTTATACACTCTAATACGGGGTGGGTCTCCCTTATACAGGTCAGCGATTTTATACACTCTAATACGGGGTGGGTCAGCCTTATACAGGTCAGCGATTTTATACACTCTAATATGGGGAGGGGCTCCCTTATACAGGTCAGCGATTTTATACACTCTAATACGGGGTGGGTCTGCCTTATACAGGTCAGCGATTTTATACACTCTAATACGGGGTGGGTCTGCCTTATACAGGTCAGCGATTTTATACACTCTAATATGGGGTGGGTCTGCCTTATACAGGTCAGCGATTTTATACACTCTAATACGGGGTGGGTCTCCCTTATACAGGTCAGCGATTTTATACACTCTAATACGGGGTGGGTCAGCCTTATACAGGTCAGCGATTTTATACACTCTAATATGGGGAGGGGCTCCCTTATACAGGTCAGCGATTTTATACACTCTAATACGGGGTGGGTCTGCCTTATACAGGTCAGCGATTTTATACACTCTAATACGGGGAGGGTCTGCCTTATACAGGTCAGCGATTTTATACACTCTAATACGGGGTGGGTGTCCCTTATACAGGTCAGCGATTTTATACACTCTAATACGGGGTGAGTGTCCCTTATACAGGTCAGCGATTTTATACACTCTAATACGGGATGGGTCTTCCTTATACAGGTCAGCGATTTTATACACTCTAATACGGGGTGGGTCTGCCTTATACAGGTCAGCGATTTTATACACTGTAATACGGTGTGGGTCTGCCTTATACAGGTCAGCGATTTTATACACTCTAATACGGAGTGGGTCTCCCTTATACAGGTCAGCGATTTTATACACTCTAATACGGGGTGGGTCTGCCTTATACAGGTCAGCGATTTTATACACTCTAATACGGAGTGGGTGTCCCTTATACAGGTCAGCGATTTTATACACTCTAATACGGGGTGGGTGTCCCTTATACAGGTCAGCGATTTTATACACTCTAATACGGGGTGGGTCTCCCTTATACTGGTCAGCGATTTTATACACTCTAATACGGGGTGGGTGTCCCTTATACAGGTCAGCGATTTTATACACTCTAATACGGGGTGGGTGTCCCTTATACAGGTCAGCGATTTTATACACTGTAATACGGGGTGGGTCTGCCTTATACAGGTCAGCGATTTTATACACTCTAATACGGGGTGAGTGTCCCTTATACAGGTCAGCGATTTTATACACTCTAATACGGGGTGGGTCTCCCTTATACAGGTCAGCGATTTTATACACTCTAATACGGGGTGGGTCAGCCTTATACAGGTCAGCGATTTTATACACTGTAATACGGGGTGGGTCAGCCTTATACAGGTCAGCGATTTTATACATTCTAATACGGGGTGAGTGTCCCTTATACAGGTCAGCGATTTTATACACTCTAATACGGGGTGGGTCACCCTTATACTGGTCAGCGATTTTATACACTGTAATACGGGGTGGGTCTGCCTTATACAGGTCAGCGATTTTATACACTCTAATACGGGGTGAGTGTCCCTTATACAGGTCAGCGATTTTATACACTCTAATACGGACACACACACGGACCACCCCCTGGGGTGGAAACGTTACCCCTCAGGTCCCTTTCCCCCTCTCCCCTTAAACCTACCCCCCTCTAGTTCTGGACTCCCCACCCCAGGGGGAAAAGACCTTGTCTATTTACCCTATCCATGTCCCCTCGTGATTTTATAACCCTCTAGTTCTGGGCTCCCCCACCCCAGGGGGAAAAGACCTTGTCTATTTACCCTATCCATGTCCCCCTCGTGATTTTATAACCCTCTAGTTCTGGGCTCCCCCACCCCAGGGGGAAAAGACCTTGTCTATTTACCCTATCCATATCCCCTTCGTGATGTTATAACCCTCTATAAGGTCACCCCTCAGCCTCCGACGCTCCAGGGAAAACAGCCCCAGCCTGTTCAGCCTCTCCCTGTAGCTCAGACCCTCCAATATCCTTGTCAATCTTTTCTGAACCCTTTCCCAACATCTTTCCGATAGGAAGGAGACCAGAATTACACGCAATATTCCAACAGTGGCCCCTAACCAATGTCCTGTATAGCCGCAACATGACCCTCCCAGCTCCTGTACTCAATACTCTGACCAATAAAGGAAAGCATACCAAACGCTGCCTTCACTATCCTATCTACCTGCGACTCCACTTTCAAGGAGCTATGAACCTGCACTCCAAGGTCTCTGTGTTCACCAACACTCCCTGGGACCTTACCATTAAGTGGATAAGTCCTGCTTAGACTTCTCTGTCAGCATTTGCAAGCCGATAAGAGTTCTGGTCCCCAATGTGTTCCCCTGCCCTCTCACCTTTGCTGTTTTGACCTCATGTAGTGCCCAGGTCAGGTCTCTCTCCATCTCCAGCTGGAACATGGTGGCGTTGCTGGGTGATGGAGTTGGGGTGAGGTGGGGGAACTGTCAAAGGTGGTAGGAAGGGATGGGGAGAGTGGTCAGTGTCTCGATCAAGGGGGGTTGAGGGGGTGGGCGGGGTGCTCTCTCCCAGATGGTGTTGAGTTTCTCAAGCATTGTCAGAGTTGCCCACCCCCATCTGGGGCGAATGGGGAGTATCCCCTCACCCTCCCTGACTCACCATTGAACGTCAAGGGGGGGCGATGGTTAGATTCTCTCTCAATGGGAACCCCCAGGATGTTGATAGTGGGGGGAGGGGGGATTCAGTGACGGTAACACCATTGAACGTCAAGGGGGCGATGGCTAGATTCTCTCTCAATGGGAACCCCCAGGATGTTGATAGTGGGGGGGGGAGGGGGGATTCAGTGACGGTAACACCATTGAACGTCAAGGGGGCGATGGTTAGATTCTCTCTCAATGGGAACCCCCAGGATGTTGATAGTGGGGGGAGGGGGGGATTCA
>NW_026867771.1:107469-111194 GCF_020745735.1 Hemiscyllium ocellatum
TCCAGATGCCTGTTGTCATTGTCCCAGCCCCCACCACTTCCTCTGGCAGCTCCTCCCACACACGGACCACCCCCTGGGGGGAAAACGTTACCCCTCAGGTCCCTTTCCCCCCCTCACCTTAAACCTACCCCCCTCTAGTTCTGGGCTCCCCCCACCCCAGGGGGAAAAGACCTTGTCTATTTACCCTATCCATGTCCCCCTCGTGATTTTATAACCCTCTAGTTCTGGGCTCCCCCACCCCAGGGGGAAAAGACCTTGTCTATTTACCCTATCCATGTCCACGAGGGGATAGGTTTAGGGTGAGAGGGGGAAAGGGACCTAAGGGGTAACTTTTTCCCCCAGGGGGTGGTCCGTGTGTGGGAGGAGCTGCCAGGGGAAGTGGTGGGGGCTGGGACAATGACGACAGGTATCTGGATGGGGGGAACGTGGATAGGAAGGGTTTGGAGGAATAAGGGGCCGGGTGCTGGCAGGTGGGACGAGATTGGGTTGGGATATCCGGGCTAGCTAGCACGTACGGGAAGGGCCGAAGGGTCTTGTTTCCACGCTGTGACACCTTCCACATCATGACTGACCGATCGAGGAAAGCGTACCGAAGCACCTTCCTTCACTATCCTATCTACCTGCGACTCCACTTTCGAGGAGCTATGAACCTGCACTCCAAGGTCTCCGTGTTCAGCAACACTCCCCAAGACCTGACCGTCAAGTCTTCCCAAAGTGCAGCACCCCACCCCGCGTTGCCCTGGAGGGCGCTTTACCCCCTCACGCTGTCCCGGAGGAGATCCGGGCAGTGGAGGGACGAATATGAGGGACGTTCGAGGGCTCTGGGACAACATCTGGTGGGGGTGTAGGAGGGTAGGGGGGAAGGAATCTGATCGATTACTGAGTGGCCTGGACCGAGGGGGGTAAGCAGTTGTGGGGAGACAGTGGGAGAATGGGTTGGCACAGGACCTCACGACACCAGGGACCTGTGGTGCGAAACCACCCCTCGGGGGGCAACTGCGTGCAGTGTGTACATTCCCCTCCCCTCCGCGTCTGCATACGTTTCCTCCCACAGTCCAAAGATGCGCGGGTTAGGGTGGGATCGGCCGTGGGGAAATTGTCCCGTAGTGCCCAGGGATGTGCGGGTTAGGGTGGGATTGGCCGTGGGGAAATTGTCCCGTAGTGCCCAGGGATGTACAGGTTAGGGTGGGATTGGCCGTGGGGAAATTGTCCCGTAGTGCCCAGGGATGTACGGGTTAGGGTGGGATTGGCCGTGGGGAAATTGTCCCGTAGTGCCCAGGGATGTACGGGTTAGGGTGGGATTGGCCGTGGGGAAATTGTCCCGTAGTGCCCAGGGATGTGCGGGTTAGGGTGGGATTGGCCGTGGGGAAATTGTCCCGTAGTGCCCAGGGATGTGCAGGTTAGGGTGGGATTGGCCATGGGGAAATTGTCCCGTAGTGCCCAGGGATGTGCAGGTTAGGGTGGGATTGGCCATGGGGAAATTGTCCCGCAGTGCCCAGGGATGTGCAGGTTAGGGTGGGTCGTCCGTGGGGAAATTGTCCCGTAGTGCCCAGGGATGTACAGGTTAGGGTGGGATTGGCCGTGGGGAAATTGTCCCGTAGTGCCCAGGGATGTGCAGGTTAGGGTGGGATTGGCTGTGGGGAAATTGTCCCGTAGTGCCCAGGGATGTGCAGGTTAGGGTGGGATTGGCTGTGGGGAAATTGTCCCGTAGTGCCCAGGGATGTGCGGGTTAGGGTGGGATTGGCCGTGGGGAAATTGTCCCGTAGTGCTCGGGGATGTGTAGGTTAGGGTGGGATCAGGCGTGGGGAAATTGTCCCGTAGTGCCCAGGGATGTACAGGTTAGGGTGGGATCGGCCGTGGGGAAATTGTCCCGTAGTGCTCGGGGATTTCGGGGAGAGCAGTGATGAGCTGTCCCTCTCTCTCTCTCTCGCCGCTCAGGTCGGGACGATGGCGTCGAGCGGTCTGCAAGCCCTCGGCATCTCCCTGTGCCTGCTGGGGCTGGTCGCCGCGGTGGTCTGTTGCGTGCTGCCCAAGTGGAACCAGAGCTCCTTCGTGGGCGCCAGCATCGTCACGGCGCAGACCCACCAGGACGGCATCTGGAAGAACTGCGTCACCCAGAGCACCGGGCAGCAGCAGTGCAAGTACTACGACTCCATCTTGTCGCTGCCCTCCGATGTCCAGGCCGCTCGCGCCCTCACCGTCATCGCCATCGTCCTCTCCGGCCTGGGCCTGCTGCTCGCCCTGGCCGGTGCCAACTTCACCACCTGCCTGCAGGACGAGGGGGTCAAGGGGAAGGTGGCAGCGGGCGCCGGGGGGCTGCTGGTGCTGGCCGGCCTCCTGGTGCTGGTGCCGGTCAGCTGGTCGGCCCACCTCACCGTCTCCAACTTCTACGACCCGCAGGTGACCGACAAGCGGGAGATCGGCACCAGCATCTGGGTGGGGTGGGTGGCCGCGGGGCTGCTGGCGCTGGGGGGGGCGCTCCTCTGCTGCTCATGGCCGAGGGGAGGGGGCGCGGGCTCGGGCTACAGCGCCAAGTACATCAACAACCCCGCGGGGCCCGCCCGCACCAACGTCTGAGATCCATCGCTGACCCCCCGCCTCCCAGAATCCCCTCTGTCTCCCCCCCGCCAAAATCTATCCACCTCCCAGTCTCCCGCACTCTCCCCATGTCCCTCAGTGTCTCCCGCCAACAATCTATCCATCTCCCAGTCTCCCACACTCTCCCAATGTCCCTCAGTGTCTCCCGCCAACAATCTATCCATCTCCCAGTCTCCCGCACTCTCCCCATGTCCCTCAGTGTCTCCCCCCAACAATCTATCCATCTCCCAGTCTCCCGCACTCTCCCCGTGTCCCTCAGTGTCTCCCCCCAACAATCTATCCATCTCCCAGTCTCCCGCACTCTCCCCGTGTCCCCTCAGTGTCTCCCCCCAACAATCTATCCATCTCCCAGTCTCCCGCACTCTCCCCGTGTCCCCTCGGTGTCTCCCCCAAACAATCTATCCACCTCCCAGTCTCCCACACTCTCCCCGTGTCCCTCAGTGTCTCCCCCTAACAATCTATCCATCTCCCAGTCTCCCGCACTCTCCCCGTGTCCCCTCGGTGTCTCCCCCCAACAATCTATCCACCTCCCAGTCTCCCACACTCTCCCCGTGTCCCCTCAGTGTCTCCCCCCAACAATCTCTCCATCTCCCAGTGTCCCACACTCTCCCCGTGTCCCTCAGTGTCTCCCCCCAACAATCTATCCATCTCCCAGTCTCCCACACTCTCCCCATGTCCCTCAGTGTCTCCCCCCAACAATCTATCCATCTCCCAGTCTCCCGCACTCTCCCCTCGTCCTCCTGAGAACTGACGATGTTTTTCTCTGCTGGTGATCTTTGGAGTTGAAACTCTGTCCGGCTCCTATCCAGGAATTGGGAATTTTCTGGGAGTTGGGAGGAGGGGTGGGGGGGGAGGGGGGGGGGAATTTCGATGCGCTTGAGAAAGATTTTTTTTCTGTAATGATTTCCATTTTCTACAATAAAATTTTGGATTATCACCTCAATCTCAATTTGTGCATCTTGGGGAGAGACTGGGGGGAGGGGGAGAGAGAGAGAGACTGGGGGGGGAGGGGGAGAGAGAGAGAGAGAGAGAGAGAGAGAGAGAGAGAGACTGGGGGGAGGGGGAGAGAGAGAGAGACTGGGGGAGGGGAGAGAGAGAGAGAGAGAGAGAGACTGGGGGGGAGGGAG
>NW_026867772.1:0-110011 GCF_020745735.1 Hemiscyllium ocellatum
ATTAGGAGGGGGGGTGGGGGGGGGGGGGTGGGGCTGAGTTCACATGATTTTGTGGGGGAAGGCATGAAAATGGTTTTAAGACCAGTATCCAGTTTTAAGACATATCCAGAGTCAGACAGCACAGAAACACACCCTTCAGTCCAACTAGTCAATGCTGACTGTGTTCTCAAACTAAACCAGTCCCACTTGCCAGTGTTTTGGCCCATATCCCTCCAAACCTTTCCTATTCATGACGTTACTGTACCTGCATCCACCACTTCCTCAAGACATTTAGTTCTCACGTGAACCACTCTGTGTAAAAAAAATTGTGCCCTTCAAGTCTTTTTAAAATCTCTTTCTCCTGTCACTGTCAAAATTTGCTCCCTAATCTTCAAACCCCAACCCGAGGGGAAGGACACCCTTCGTTCACCTCATCTCCCCCCTCATGATTTTATAAACCTTGATAAGGTCACATCTCCACTGCCAATGCTCCAGTGAAAAAGTCCCAGCCCATCCACCGAGATGAAGGTAGAATCCTGTCCCTCAGGATTCCCTCCAACAATGTGCCCACCACTGATGTCAGGCACACTGGTCTATAGTTCCCTGGCTTGTCCTTACCACCCTTCTTAAACAGTGGCACCACATGAGCCAACCTCCAGTCTTCTGGCACCCCACCTGACATGCACAGTATGCTCTATGGAGATGCTGTTTCTGATGGATTTAAAGTGTCCAAATGCCACAATTTCTCCCCCACTCACTTGACATAACCATGCAGGCTCCTCGCTATTTGATGTTCGTGTTACTTAGAGCCCTCATGATTATATCAATCTCAATGAGGTCACCCCTCAACCTCCTGTGCTCCAGTGAAGACAGTCTCAGCTTCTCCTTATAACTCAAACCCTCCAGTCCTGACAACATCCTGGTAAATCTTCACTGAACCCTCTGTAATAGTATTCTTCCTATTACAGGGCCACCAGAACCCTTCTCAGTACTCTACAAGTGACTTCACCAACATCCTGTACAACTTCAACATGATGTCCCAACTCCTTTATTCAATGGTGTGAACAATTAAGGTAAGTGTGCTGAATGCTTAACATCAATCTACATTTGTCAATATATCATATCTGTTGCATGACACTGTTACCTTTTGCTCTTAACTCTGCATCTTATGATCCTGCTCCACAGCTACCCAATGAAGAAGCAGCGCTCCGAAAGCTAGTGCTTCCAAATAAAACTGTTGGACTATAACCCGGTTTTTGATTTTTAAACCTTGTCCCACCGAGTCCAACAGCAGCACCTCCACCTCCTTTCTAATGAACACAGCCCATACCTCCCAGTGCTGCCAGTAAACTGCAGATGAAACGATGCAGTGCCTGCACTCCTGAAAAGTTTATAATTTCTAACGAACCCAGCTACTCATTCACTGCTCCATCTGATACACGACATTGGAAACTTAGTGCAGGAGGCTGCAAGAAATGAGCAGCTTTAAAACAAACACCGCTTGGAGCTTTCAATGAGAGCCTGAGCCCAGCAGTACGTTCTGGTTACCTTTATTATGGCCCAACATTGTTACAGCTTCAGATGCCCCCAGCAAAAGGGCAGAGAAAGAGTAGCTGTTTTTTAGACAGCTCAACAACAGGGGGAGGTGCAAAGGGCAAGGCCAAGGCCAAGGGCAGGGCAAGGCCAACAGCAGGCCCCCGCACTACGCCTGCATTGCCTTGCACAGTTTACAAAAATCCCTTCCCCTTCAGAGACTCCCCACAGTGTGGAAGCAGGCCACTCGACCCAAAGACTACACACCGATCCTCCAAAGGGTAACCCACCACGCAATTCCCCAACCCCTATTGCTCAACATTTACCCCTGACTAATGCA
The DNA here is from genome assembly GCF_020745735.1 of Hemiscyllium ocellatum. Lineage (NCBI taxonomy): Eukaryota > Metazoa > Chordata > Chondrichthyes > Orectolobiformes > Hemiscylliidae > Hemiscyllium > Hemiscyllium ocellatum. The sequence continues at coordinate 1,853 of NW_026867772.1, forward strand.
CCTAACCTGCACATCCCTGGGCACTATGGGTATTTTAGTACTGTCAATCCACCTGAACCTGGACAACTCGTATATGCCGACCAGATATCCCAACCCAATCTAGTCCCACCTGCCAGCACGGGGCCCATATCCCCCCAGTTGCCTTTTAAATGTTGCAATTGTACCAGCCTCCACCACTTCCTCTGGCAGCTCATTCCATACACGTACCACCCTCTAAACGAAAAGGTTGCCCCTTGGGTCTCTTTCACATCTTGCCCCTCTCACCCTAAACCTATGACCTCTAGATCTGGACTCTCCCATCCCAGGGAAAAGACTTTATCTATCTATCCTATCCATGCCCCTCATGATTTTATAAACCTCTATAAGGTCACCCCTCAGCCTCGGACGCTCCAGGGAAAACAGCCCCAGCCTGTTCTGTCTCTCCCTGTAGCTCAAATCCTCCAGTCTTGGCAACATCCTTGTAAATCTTTTTAGATTAGATTAGATTACTTACAGTGTGGAAACAAGGCCCTTCAGCCCAACAAGTCCACACCGACCCGCCAATGCGTATACCACCCAGACCCATACTCCGGGGGTTTGCAAGGACTGCCACAAACACTACGTAGGACAAACAGGAAGAAAGTTAGCCACCAGGATACACGAACACCAGCTAGCCACAAAAAGACACGACCCTCTCTCCCTTGTAGCCCTACATACGGATGAAAAAACCCACCACTTCGACTGGGACAACATCTGTCCTGGGACAGGTTAAGCAAAGACATGCCAGAGAATTCCTAGAGGCCTGGCACTCCAACCACAATGCCATAAACAAACACATAGATCTAGATACCATCTATCAACCCCTCAGAAAATGAACAGGAAATGACACTACCACAAACCCCAGGAACCCTATCCAGAACAAACATATAAATCAAAAGCAGGAGACATCAGCTTCGCTCCATTTGGAGGTCGCCACTGATGATGTTCCCTAGCCAGGTAATGAAACGTCTGGATATCAAACCTACACCCTAAACCTCAACCTGAGCTACAAACCTTCACAAACCTTGCAAAGTAGAATGTATTTGCAAACATCATGCTGCAAATTCAAACTCACCCCCATGGATGATCTATCTCATGTGTGCATGAGATAAAGAAACAGTCTATTTCCGTGCTGTTTATCTCTATTTGATAACAGATGCTTTATTTCTGTTGGTGTAAATGTTGTTGTAATTCATAGCTGGATCCTAATAGGTGTAAGGGTGACAGAATTCCTCAAGTAGGTCACTGTACGATTCCTGGGAGACCCCTATTTCTGGTTTACTTCCTCATGAACAAACATTAAGCACGTGCACCTATTTATTTATGATTTTGTTTCATTTTTCTGCTATGACTACACCTTGTATTAGGATAGTTGACAGGCTGGGAGATTGTGACTTGGGTCTTGATTGAATATTTTATCGTTCCAGAAGTTATAAAAGGCAGGGTCAAAGCTTTAGCAGAAATCCAGCAGAGCTGAGAACAGACCGACATCTTAGTCTGTGGGAACAGGGAGATCAACAGAGGATAGAGAAATCAGGACCTGAAACCAGACCAGCCTGTGATCAGTGCTTTGATTAGCAGCATCCTTCTACATCAGTCAATGCCAGTTGTCAGACAGGTGCAGCAAGGCAAGTGGTATATTAGCAGGCTGAACTGAGATTAGAAGTGGGGATGTCTTCCTGCAGTTAGGGGGTCATTGAATTTATTCAAGGCTGAGTTCATCTCATTGTTGAACAATAAAGTGTGGATTTTTATGTTGTGTGCATGAGGTTTATGTGTTGGATGCAGGTACAGTAACCACATTTATAGTGGAAGGCAAGAAAATGGTTTTAAGACCATGACAGAACAGTTACGATCAGACAGCACAGAAACGGACCCTTCTGTCCAACTATTCCATGCTGACGATGTTCTCAAACTAAACTAAACTAGTGCCACTTGCCAGTGTTTGGCCCATATACCTCCACACCTTCCCTATTCATGTACTTATCCACATGTCTTTTAAACGTTGCATCTGAACGTGCATCCACCACTTCCTCTTTACATTCACTCAATACATGAAACACACTGTTTATAAACAAACTTTTCCCTGATTGAATCCATGGAATGGACACTTTCTCTTTCCTTTCAGTTGCTGCAAGTCATAAATTGAAGCCCAGACTGAAAAAAATAGAAAAGGAGTTGTGAAGAGAGTACCTTACTCACAGATGGTTGACAGAGTAAGGAGGTTGCAGTCTGGAGCAAATCCGAAATGTTGATTTTCCTGCTCCTCGGACGCTGCCTGACCTGCAGTACTTTGCCAGTACCACTCTAATCTTGACCCTGATCTCCAGCATCTGCAGTTCTCACTTTCTCCTGTAAGAAATCAGCAGTTTTAAACCGAAAACCTGTTGCAGTTTAAAGCTCTCATTGAGAGTCTGAGCTCAGTGTGAAGTTCAGGTAATCTTTATTGTGACCCAACTTTGTTACAGCTTCAGAATCTCCCAGCAGAAAGGCGTAGAAAAAGTAGCAATTTTTTAAAAACAGCTCAAGGTCAAAGTGCAACCCCTCACTTTCTTCATTATTGGTCACCACTGAGTTGTCCCTTTGTAATTGGATCCTTGATATAGCCTTAACCTGGAGGAAGTATTGCCTCACTCAGCAATTTCAACCTGTATCCAAGTAAGTTGGATGAGCAGCGTAGAGTCAACCAGACTACTGTGGGTCTGGAGTCACGTGTAGGCCAGACCGGGTAAAGGATGCAGCTGGGACGACTGCTCTAATAACTGCTCAAGTCTTCCCTAAAAAAGAACTGAGTGAATCAGATGGGGGTTTTCTTCCACCCCCACCCCACCGACAATGGTTTCACTGTTAGATTCTGAACTCCAGATTTCTCACCAAATTCCAATTCCACCATCTGTCGCGGTGGGAATCGAACTCGGGAGCCACTGGAACTGGGTTGATAGTCCAGTTGATAATGGCACTCGGCCGTCATTCCTTCAATCCCCCTGCGATGGCACATGAACTCGCTGGTGGCTCCGCAGGTAGGAGGAGCGGGTGAAGTCCTTCCCACACTTGGGGCAGCTGAAGGGCCTCTCCCCTGTGTGGACCCACTGGTGCCTCAGCAGGTTAGAGGAATTGCTGAAGGCCTTCCCGCACACTTGGCATGGGAACGGCCTCTCCCCCGTGTGGACACGCTGGTGCCTCAGCAGGTGGGAGGAATCGCTGAAGGCTTTCCCACACTCGGGGCAGGAGAATGACCTCTCCCCCGTGTGGACCCACTGGTGCCTCAGCAGGTGGGAGGAATCGCTGAAGGCCTTCCCGCACTCAGGGCAGGGGAACGGCCTCTCCCCAGTGTGGACCCACTGGTGCCTCAGCAGGTGCGAGGAATCGCTGAAGGCCTTCCCGCACTCGGGGCAGGGGAATGGCCTCTCCCCAGTGTGGCTGTGCCGATGAATCTCCAGGGCCGACGGGAAACGGAAAACTTTTTTGCAGTCGCCACACTTCCATGGTTTCTCCATGGGGCGGGATTCCTCTGGTTTCTCCATGGCTGGAGCTTCAGCCACACGTGCAGAGCCTATCCCCACCGCGAATTCCTCATTCCAGGCCATATCACTGCTTCAGGCTCCAAACTCAGTCTACTATTATGGTAGGGTCTCTCATCCAGTCCCACTGATGCTGAAAACGTACTCAAACAAGAACCAAAACGCTTTGCTCCTTCTCACAGAGTCACAGTTGAAAACTGTTGCGGTCCCGATGGACTGAGTGACTGTCAAAGTGAGGACTGCAGACGCTGGAGAGTCAGATTTGAAAAGTGCATTGCTGGAAAAGCACAGCAGGTCAGGCAGCATCTGAGGAGCAGGAGAGTCAACGTTTTGCGCATAAGGCCTTCATCTGTTGATTTTGAAACTTCTGTCTTCAGATCTTCAAATACTCTGTAAAAAGAGATTACAAAGGTCATCACTGTCAGTGCAGGGTAGAAATTCTGAACAAGGAATTTTACTTTCTGTGGAACATTCTTTTCTTTCGTTATTCTACAAAATTGAAAGCACCATCCCACTCTCTCTCCCCCTCTGTTCTCACTCCGCTCTAACTAATTCCCTGAAGGTGCTGATTCAGGATCTTACAGGGGCAGAAAAACAAAAACGTCAAGACTAACATCTCTCTGCATTTTGGATAACTCCACAACACTGGGATACAGTTGACAGTGAGCAGGTCTGATTCTGGGAAGCAAACAGAAGTGTGTCAATTCATGGGGTAACCTGCAATGCAGCTATTTGTGGAACAAAATGGTTAACGACCCCAGGAAGGTGGGAGCAAATTGAGACATCAAGGCATTAACACCGACACACTTCAGTGAAACTCTACTGTTCCCACTCCGAGCAAAACATCTTTGAAAGCTCCTCTGAAAGTCCAGTCTTCACAACCACACTTCTGCTTTTACCAAAGACAATTAGAGTCAGACAGCACGGAAACAGACCCTTTGGCCCAACTTGTCCAAGCTGACCAGATATCCTAAATGAATCTAGTCACATTTGCCATCACTTGGCCCCTATATGGGCCGGGTGCTGGCAGCTGGGACTAAATTGGGTTGGCTATCTGTTCAGCAAGAATGAGTTGGACCAAAGGGTCTGTTTCCGTGCTGTACATCTCTATGACTCCAGTCGCATTTGCCATCACTTGGCCCCGATCCACTGAACCCTTCGTATTCATACACCCATCCACATGCCTTTTAACTGTTGGAATTGTACCAGACCCCACCACCTCATCTGGCAGCTCATTCCATAACTGCACGACCCTCTCCATCAAAAAAAGTTGCCCCTGAGATCTCTTTTACATCTCTCCCAGCAGCCCCCCCCCTTCCCCGGCCTCACCTGAAACCTATTGCCCTCGCGTTCTGGACTCCCCCATCTGAAGGAAAAGACCTTGAGTGTTGACCCTATCCATGCCCCTCAGGGTTCTATTAAAAAGTCTAGAATGTCACCCTTCAGACTCTGGGGAAAACAGCCCCACCCCATCCTTCCGTCCCTCCTCGCCCAGGTAATTAAGTTTGCAGAATCTGCTCCCTCCCTGGATTCACTCCAGCTGCTACAAGTGAACAGATTTTCCCCCCCTCCTCTCTCTCTCTCTCTCCTTCCCAGGATGAACAGTTGTCCAGAGGGAGGGAGTTTCACTCTGAAACTGACAGGGCCACTTCCGCATTGTGACGCCATCAATGGGTTGGAGGTGGGGGAGGGTATGGGAGGCGGGGCTCGGCCAGCAGCGGGACCCCGCACTGCGCCTGCACAGTTCGTAAGAATTCCTTCCCTTCAGAGAATCCCCAGTGCAGAAGCAGGCCACTCGGCCCAACGAGTCCACACCCACCCTCCAAAGGGTAACTCACCCTCAACCATTGCTCAATATTAATCCTCCTGACTAATACACCTAACCTGCACATCCCTGGGCACTATGGGTAATTTAGAACCGCCAATCCACCCTAACCTGCACATCCCTACGCACTATGGATAATTTAGCAAAGCAAATCCCCCCTAAAATGGATAAAGTTAAAAATCACAACACCAGGTTGGAGACCAACAGGTTTGTTTGGAAGCACTAGCATTTGGAGCGCTGCTCCTCCATTAGGTGGTTGTGGAGAATAAGGTCATAAGATATAGAATTTATGGAAAAACATGACAGTGTCCTGCCACTGAAATGACATGTTGAACAACCCATTTTCGAATGGGCTGTAGGCATCATTAACATGCAAATCCCAGAACTACCTGTAAGGCACCTCTCAAGAGAAGTTTTATAACAGAAAGTGACGTGTGTGTGAGAGTGTGTGGTGTGTGCGTGCATGAGAGAGAAAATGTCTATTTCCATCCTGTATTTCTTTACCTATTTGAGAACAGATGCCTTACTTCTGTTGGTGTAAGTATTGTTGTAAATCATAGCTGGGTACTAATAGTTAGATATAAGGGGGAAGAGAATTCCTCAAGTAGGGCAGTATAAGAATCCTGGGAGAGCTCTATTTCTGGTTTACTTCCTAATGAACAAACATTAAACACAAGCACCTATTTATTTCAAATTTGGTTTCATTTTTCTTGTGTGATTCCCTGCTGTGACTACACTGTGCCTGGATGGTTGACAGGCTGGGAGATTGTGGGTTGGGGCTTGATTGACTGAATGTTTTATTGTTCCAGAAGGTGTAGAAGGGAACAGGGAGATCAACAGAGGACAGAGAAATCAGGACCTGAAAGCTGAGCTGACACCAGACTACCCTGTGATCAGTGCTTTGATTAGCAGTGCCAACCCTCCACCTTTACCTAGCTTCCCATTTGAGGACACCCTCAGTATTCAGGATCCAATCCTTGTCATCCTGAAGCCATGTCTCTGCAGGGAATGTCAGATCGCAAATACTCACTTCAATGTGTGCAGTCAATTCCTTCACTTTTGGCACAATGCAGCACACATTCAGACACACCATTTTTAATTTAATTTTTGTGATGTTTAGAATCCAGTTTTGATTGCTGGTACATTTATTCCCCTTGTCCCTTTCTATTGTTCTCTGATGTTCATTTCCCACATCACTATATTACTCACCGGCCTTGATTTGGATTGGCCATAATGTCCAGGGAAGTGCAGGTTAGGTGGGTTAGCCATGGGAAATGCAGGGTTATAGTTTCGGAATAATAGAAGCAGGAGTAGGCCATTTTGCCTGTCCAGCCTGCTCCACCATTCATGATGATCTTGACTGACCCATCCATTGTCTCAGCTCCTCCTCCCTGCATGGTGCCAACTACCCTTAATCCCCCTACCATTACAAAAACCCATCCAACTGTGTCTTGAATATACTTAACAAAGCTGCCTCTGCTGCTTCCTTGGCTCAGAATTCCGAAGATTCACTCCTCTCCAGGAAAAGCAGTTCCTCCTTGTCTCTGTCCTAAATTTACTCCTCCTAATCTTGAGCCTGGTTTCATTCACCAGCAGAAATGACTGGATAGGATAAAGCTTCATCCCCACAGTGCAATGAAATCCTACTTTACACCAAAATCCCGAATGTACTCACTCACTCAGTTGCTGTCTCACAAATGCAAGATTTCATCGTAACGTCTTCTGCTCCCATTAAGGGCAAAACATCTTTGAAAGCTGCTCTGAAACTCCAGCCTTCACAATCACACCTCTGCTTTCACCAAAGAAGATTAGAGTCATACAGCACGGAAACAGACCCTTTGGTCCAACTCGCCCGGCCAAGCAGATATCCTAAATTAATCTAGTCCAATTTACCTGCATGTGGCTCATATCCCTCGAAATCCTTCCTTTTCATGTACCCATCTAAATGCTTTTTAAAATTCCCCCTCACCTCAAACATGTGCCTTCTAGTTTTGGACTCTGGGGAAAAGACCTTGGATATTCACCCTATCCATGCCCCTTACGAACGCCTATAAGATCACCCTTCAGCCTCCAATGCTCTCGGGAAAATATCCCCAGCCATTTCAGCCTCTCCCTGTAGCTTGAACCCACCAACTCTGACAGCAGCCTTATCAATCTTTTCTGACCCCTTTCAAAGTTTCACAACATCTTCCCTATAACAGGGAGACCAGAAATGAATGCAATCTTCCAAACATGGACTAACCAATGTCCTACACAACCACAACATGACCTCCCAATTCCTGTATTCTCTGCTCTGACCAATAAAGGAAAGCCTACCAAATGCCTTCTTCACTATCCTGTCTACCGGTGACTCCACTTTCAAGGAACTATGGAACCTGCACTCCAAGGTCTCTTTGTTCTGCAACATCCCCCTTAACTGTGTCAGTCCTGCCTGGGTTGCTTGACCAAAATGCAATCCACACACTTCTCTAAACTAAACTGCCATTCCTTGGCACATCAGCCCACCTGATCAATTCTCATTCATAGTGAATTTTCTTTCCTCTCTTATTCCCTTGAAGTTGAAAATCTCCACTGCACACACTCTCCCTCCATTCTCAGTTTGCTGACCCTAATCCCTGCTGTACCTCATCCTGAAGGGCCTGCTTCATGCTGATTAACAGGCCCACACTCGGTGGGGGACCTAATTGAAACAAGGAATACTGAACAGCCTGGACAGAGTGGAAGTTGGAAAGGTGTTTCCATTGGTGGGAGGGACTAGAACCAGTGGGTACAGCCTTACAGTAAAGGGAAGACCTTTCAAAATGGAGATAAGGAGAAACTTCTTCAGCCAGAGAGTGGTGAATCTATGGAATTCACTGCCACAGAAGGCTGTGGAGGCCAGGTCACTGAGGATATTTAAGATTGAGATGGATACGTTCTTGAGTCTCAAGGTGATGGAGGGTTACGGAGATGAAGTGGCAGAATGTGGCTGAGGAACCTATCAGCCATGATTGAATGGCAGAGCAAACCTCGAATGGTCCAATTTCTGCTCCAATGTCTTATGTTCTCTTGCTATCCTGGACACACACAGAGCACATCGGAAGCAGGAATAGGCTGTTTGGTCTTTCAAGCCTGCACCAACATTCAACAGATTGTTGGCAGATTCACAACCATCGAGATGAATAGGTTGGGACTTGTTCATTGGACCACAGGAGGTTGAGAGGTGACCTGACAGAGGTTTATAATATCACGAGGGGCATAGATGAGGTGATTGTTGGGTATCCTTTCCCTAAGGTGGGGGTTTCAAGATTAGGCAGCAAATTTGAAGGTGAGAGGAGAAAGATTTTGAAAAGGCGGGGGGGGGCACTTTTCTTTTTACACAGAGTGGTTTGTATGTGGAATGAATGTGGATGTAGGTTGAGTAACAAGGTTTAAAAGACATTTGGATAAGTACATGAATAGGAAAGGTTTGGAGGAATATGGGCCAAACACAGGTAGGTGGGACTAGTTTAGTTTGTGAATATAGTCGGCCTTAGACTAGTTTGACTAAAGGGTCTGGTTCTGTTGGCATCTGACTCTGTAACTGTTCTATCCTGGTGTTAAATCATTTACTTGCCTTCCCCCAGAAACATCCACTTCTTTAGTGTTCAAAAATCAGATGAACTCAGCCTTGAATAATGTTCAATGACCCCCTAACGCAGGGAGACATCCCCACTTCTGAACTCAATTCCTCTTGCTATTGTACCCCTTGCCTTGCTGATTGCTTGCTGCACCTGTCCAGGCAAAAGTGAGGACTGCAGATGCTGGAAATCAGAGTCTAGATTAGAGTGGTGCTGGAAAAGCACAGCCGGTCAGGCAGCATCTGAGGAACAGGAAAATCGACATTCCAGACAAAAGCTCTTCACCTGCACCTGTCTGACAACAGACAGTGACTGGTGTAGAAGGACGCTGAGGCCCCTTTGTACATCCACACGGCATTCCTGATGAAGGGCTCGGAACCGAAATGTCGACTCTCCTGGTCCTCGGATGCTGCCTTACCTACTGCCTTTTTCTAGCGCCACACTTTGACTCTAATCTCCAGCATCTGCAGTTCTCACTTTCTCCACATCCCAATATATCACCATTTAAACAATACACCTCCTTTCTGCTTTTTTTTTCACAGCAATGGCTATAACTTCACATGGAGATACTGCATTTGCCATGTGTTTGTATATTGTGGTCTTCTCTACATCGGGAAGACCGAGTGTAAACTTGGGGAACAGTTTGGCGAGTATCACAGCTGGGTCCGCAGAGGCTGACCAGACCTCCCAGTTTCTGGATTAGTGGTGCTGGAAGAGCACAGCAGTTCAGGCAGCATCCAAGAAGCAGCGAAGTTGACGTTTCGGGCAAAAGCTCTTCATCAGGAATAAAGGCAGTGAGCCTGAAGCGTGGAGAGATAAGCTAGAGGAGGGTGGGGGTGGGGAGAAATTAGCATAGAGTACACACCACGGTGGCACAGTGGTTAGCACTGCTGCCTCACAGCGCCTGTAGACCCGGGTTCAATTCCCGACTCAGGCGACTGACTGTGTGGAGTTTGCACGTTCTCCCCGTGTCTGCGTGGGTTTCCTCCGGGTGCTCCGGTTTCCTCCCACAGTCCAAAGATGTGCGGGTCAGGTGAATTGGCCAAGCTAAATTGCCCGTAGTGTTAGGTAAGGGGTAAATGTAGGGGTATGGGTGGGTTGCGCTTCGGCGGGTCGGTGTGGACTTGTTGGGCCGAAGGGCCTGTTTCCACACTGTAAGTCTAATCTAATCTAATAGGTGAGTGGGGGAGGGGATGAAGGTGATAGGTCAGGGAAGAGAAGATGGAGTGGATAGGTGGAAAAGGAGATAGGCAGGTAAGACAAGTCTGGACAAGTCATGGGGACAGTGCTGAGCTGCAAGTTTGGAACTAGGGTGAGGTGGGGGAAGGGGATATGAGGAAACTGTTGAAGTCCTCATTGATGCCCTGGGGTTGAAGTGTTCCGAGGTGGAAGATGAGGCATTCTTCCTCCAGGCGTCTGGTGGTGAGGGAGCGGGGTGAAGGAGGCCCAGGATCTCCATGTCCTCGGCAGAGTGGGAGGGGGAATTGAAATGTTGGGCCAGACCTCCCAGTCACCACTCATTTTAATTCCCCTTCCCACGCTCTTTCTGACAAGAACATCTTCGGCTTCCTCTATTGCCACAACGAACCAAACCGCAAATTGAGGGAACAACATCCCGGGCAGCCTGCAGGACTCAACATCAAGTTCTCCAATTTCAAATAACCTCCCTTTCCATCCCCGACTCCCTTCTTAGCCCCGTGCCCCTCATTTCCACTCTTCCCTTTCACTAACCTGATTTCTTCCACCTATTGACTCATCAGGCCGTACCCTCTCCCTGTCTTCACTTATCCCCACTTTAGCCCCCGGCCCGGGCCCCAGCACCTATCCCCAGTCCTGAAGAAGGGTTACACCCGAAACATCAACTTCTCCACTTCCTGATGCTGCCTGGTTTGCTGTGTCCTTCCAGCAAAAAATGAGGTCTGCAGATGCTGGAGATCACAGCTGCAAATGTGTTGCTGGTCAAAGCACAGCAGGTTAGGCAGCATCTCAGGAATAGAGAATTCGACGTTTCGAGCATAAGCCCTTCATCAGGAATAAGAGAGAGAGAGCCAAGCCGGTTGAGATAAAAGGTAGGGAGGAGGGACTAGGGGGAGGGGCGATGGAGGTGGGATAGGTGGAAGGAGGTCAAGGTGAGGGTGATAGGCCGGAGTGGGGTGGGGGCGGAGAGGTCAGGAAGAGGATTGCAGGTTAGGAGGGCGGTGCTGAGTTGAGGAAACCGACTGAGACAAGGTGGGGGGAGGGGAAATGAGGAAGCTGGAGAAATCTGAATTCATACCTTGTGGTTGGAGGGTTCCCAGGCGGAAGATGAGGCGCTCCTCCTCCAGCCGTCGTGTAGTTGTGTTCTGCCGGTGGAGGAGTCCAAGGACCTGCATGTCCTCGGTGGAGTGGGAGGGGGAGTTAAAGTGTTGAGCCACGGGGTGATTGGGTTGGTTGGTTCGGGCGGCCCAGAGGTGTTCTCTGAAGCGTTCCGCAAGTAAGCGGCCTGTCTCACCAATATAGAGGAGGCCACATCGGGTGCAGCGGATGCAATAGATGATGTGTGTGAGGTACAGGTGAACTTGTGGCGGATATGGAAGGATCCCTTGGGGCCTTGGAGGGAAGTGAGTGTGGAGGTGTGGGCGCAAGTTTTACATTTCCTGCGGTTGCAGGGGAAGGTGCCGGGGGTGGAGGTTGGGTTGGTGGGGGGTGTGGATCTGACAAGGGAGTCACGAAGGGAGTGGTCCTTGCGGAACGCTGATAGGGGAGGGGAGGGAAATATATCCTTGGTGGTGGGGTCCGTTTGGAGGTGGCGGAAATGGCGGCGGATAATACGTTGTATGCGCAGGTTGGTGGGGTGGTAGGTGAGAACCAGTGGGGTTCTGTCTTGGTGGCGGTTGGAGGAGCGGGGCTCAAGGGCGGAGGAGCGGGAAGTGGAGGAGATGCGGTGGAGGGCATCGTCGATCACGTCTGGGGGGAATCTGCGGTCCTTGAAGAAGGAGGCCATCTGGGTTGTGCGGTGTTGGAATTGGTCCTCCTGGGAGCAGATGCGGCGGAGACGAAGGAATTGGGAATATGGGATGGCGTTTTTACAGGGGGCAGGTTCCCGCATGGGCCCCAGCTATGCCTGCCTCTTCGTAGGATATGTGGAACAGTCCATCTTCCGCAACTACACTGGCACCACCCCCCACCTTTTCCTCCGCTACATCGATGACTGTATCGGCGCTGCCTCGTGCTCCCACGAGGAGGTTGAACAGTTCATCAACTTTACTAACACCTTCCATCCCGACCTGAAATTCACCTGGACTGTCTCAGACTCCTCCCTCCCCTTCCTAGACCTTTCCATTTCTATCTCGGGCGACCGACTCAACACAGACATCTATTATAAACGACTGACTCCCACAGCTACCTGGACTACACCTCCTCCCACCCAACCAACCCAATCACCCGTGGCTCAACACTTTAACTCCCCCTCCCACTCCACCGAGGACATGCAGGTCCTTGGACTCCTCCACCGGCAGAACACAACTACACGACGGCTGGAGGAGGAGCGCCTCATCTTCCGCCTGGGAACCCTCCAACCACAAGGTATGAATTCAGATTTCTCCAGCTTCCTCATTTCCCCTCCCCCCACCTTGTCTCAGTCGGTTCCCTCAACTCAGCACCGCCCTCCTAACCTGCAATCCTCTTCCTGACCTCTCCGCCCCCACCCCACTCCGGCCTATCACCCTCACCTTGACCTCCTTCCACCTATCCCACCTCCATCGCCCCTCCCCCTAGTCCCTCCTCCCTACCTTTTATCTCAACCGGCTTGGCTCTCTCTCTCTTATTCCTGATGAAGGGCTTATGCTCGAAACGTCGAATTCTCTATTCCTGAGATGCTGCCTAACCTGCTGTGCTTTGACCAGCAACACATTTGCAGCTGTGTCCTTCCAGCCTCCTGTCTGTCTATTTTGCCAATTGAGACACAGACCTGGACCACGATTCCAGAGTCTGTCCCCTCCCCGGTTCACTCCCTTACCTTTCAGTTGCTGCAAATCAACAGTTGAATCCCAGAATGAAAACGAAATGGAATAGGGGGCGAGAAAAGAGAGTGCCGTACTCACATTTCTTAGACAGAGGAAGGAATTGGCAGTCTGGGTGAAGCTTAATGTGGATTCAGAAAGAGAGTAGCGGCTTCAGAAGCACATGGGCCAACTTCCGCATTCAGACAATGCAGTGGCTCTGATTGGCAGGAGGACCAGTCTCCTTCCGGTCCTCCAGGTTTCTCTATTGGGCCATTAAAGGAAGGTCGCGGGCCTTTTTTTGCGGATTGCGATGAGCATGCCCAGAGTTTTCCTGACACCGGTGGGCATGCGTACTGCGTTACTGACACCGGAAAACATGCGCAGTATGCTCACTGGGAATGCTGGTGTTCCTGTCATATTTTAAGAGTCAAAAATGAGGTCTGCAGATGCTGGAGATCACAGCTGCAAATGTGTTGCTGGTCAAAGCACAGCAGGTTAGGCAGCATCTCAGGAATAGAGAATTCGACGTTATTCCTGATGAAGGGCTTATGCTCGAAACGTCGAATTCTCTATTCCTGAGATGCTGCCTAACCTGCTGTGCTTTGACCAGCAACACATTTGCAGCCATATTTTAAGAGTCCAAATGCCAACAGGAAAAAAGGGTTTGAGCCGCAATTTGTTTTTCCCTGTGATTCGACATTGTATTGCTGTTGTCTCTCTGTTCAACTTTTGTATGTCTTTTCCCCAGGTTGGGTGGCGAGTCCTGAACTGGAGGGCATGGGTTTAGGGTGAGCGGGGAAAGGTTTCTGAGGGGATGGTGGGAGCCTGGAAGAATAGAAATGGGGCAGAGGGTGTGGTGGAGAGAGAATAGATGGGGCAGAGGGTGTGTAGTAGGATTGGTTAGAAGGCAGAGGGTGAGGAATGAAACGACAGGGTTGCGTGAGAGAGAATGGACAGGCTGTTCGGAGTATAGAGGGAGAATGGACAAGAAGCTGGGGATGGAGAGAGAATGGCCAAGGGGCGCTGTGGATGGCGGGGGAGAATAGACAGTGGGAGCTGTGGGTGATGGGGGGAATGGACGGGGGGAGCTGTGGTTGGCCAAGATCAAAAGGTTGATGACAGTCAACACTTATCAGATTGTTCCTGGAACAGAAAAACTTGCACTGGAGTCTCCCAGAAGAGGGTTGTCTCGTATGTATTCCTTCAATTAGTTTTAAAATAATTGTTGTGTATCTTAATTGTTAAGGTATACCTGGCACATAGAGAGATGGCTGTGGTTGTTGGAGGTCAGTCATCTCAGTTCCAGGACGTCTCTGCAGGAATTCATAGGGTAGTGTCTTAGGCTCAACCATCTTCATCAATGACCTTCCTCCATCATAAGGTCAGAGGTGGAGATATTCACCAATAATTGCACAATGTTCAGCACGGTTCACAACTCCTCACAAACTGAAGCAGTTCAGTTTGAAATGCAACAAGATCTTAACAATATCCAATGGGCTGATGAGTGACAAGTAACATGTATGCCATTCCAATGCCAAACAATGACTCATCCCCAAAAGAGATAATCTGACCACTGTCCCGTGATATTCAACAGTGTTACTGTCACTAAACACCCCACTATCAACATCCTTGGGGTTTACCATTGACCAGAAACTCAACTAGACTAATCACAGACACAATGGCAACAAAAGCAGGCAACAGGTCAGGGATATTGTGGCGAGAAACTCCCCAAACCCTGCCCATCTTCTACAAGGCACAAGTCAGCAGTGTAATGGACTACTCTCCCACCAGCTTGGATGGGTGCAGCTTCAACAACATTCAAAAAGCTTGATCCCATCCAGGACAAAGTCGCCTGCTTGATTGGCACCATCTCCACATACATCCACTCCCTCTGCCCCACTGTTCAGAAGCAGGAGTGTGTATGATCTACAAGACACAACACAGAAATTCACCAAAGATCCTTAGAAAATACCTTCCAAACCAACAACCACTTCCATCTAGAAGGATCAGGCAACAGATACTTGGGAACACAACTTCTTGCAAGTACCCCTCCAAGCCACTCGCCATCTTGACTTGGAAACATATTGCTGTTCCTTCAGTGTTGCTGGGTCTAGATCCTGGAATACCCTCCGTAAGGACATTATGGGTCACCGTACAGCGTGTGGACCACAGCAGTTAAAGAACGCAGGTCACCATTACTTTTTCAAGCGGAACTAAATGCTAGCCAGCCAGCAATTCTCATGTACCATGAGTAACTTTTAATAAATGCTTGGAATCTGCAAACTAAAAAAAAAATCAACGTTCAGGTGGAACAGGCGTCGGGCTTTGATTTGGTCCTTATTTGAGGACGGACAAAGAGCGATATACTGAAACTGAATTGGAAAAAGAGTTTAGAGTTAAACAACTGTAGTGTTTCACTCAGTGTACCAATCTAAAATCGATTAAAGATTGGCTCCTGTCGTGTACGTCATGAACACATGAAAAAGGACGAGTAAGAAGGCATATGGGACTCCTGATTTCATCTCTTTCATGGCTGATGTAGTACCCACAACCCCATGCGACCAGGATACTGCTCTATCGCCTGCAGGCAATGCTCATAGTGCGCATGTGTGAGATCGGAATGGGGCCCCGCCCCTCGTCGTTGTGATGGACGGTGCGACTCCGGAAGGAGTCTGATCCTCCTGCCAATTAAAACCCCCGCCATTGTCTGAATGCGGAAGTTCGATCATGAGTTTCTGAGGTTCTGTTGCTTCTCTGCCTCTGAATGAACTTCAGTACAGACTGCAACTTCCTTCCTCTGTTTAACATCTGGGAGTACCGCACTCTCTTTTCTCGCCCCCTTTCCCATTTCTCTTCACGTCCCTGGGTTCAGCTGTTAGTTTGTAGGAGCTGAGGGAAAAAGGAAGTCAATCGTGGAGAAGGGGCAGATTCTGGAAAAGGTTGGTTTAGGTCTGTCCTGAAGAAGGGCTTATGCCCGAAACGTCGAATTCCCTGTTCCTTGGATGCTGCCTGACCCGCTGCGCTTTTCCAGCAACACATTTTCAGCTCTGATCTCCAGCATCTGCAGACCTCACTTTCTCCTGGTCTAGGTCTGTGCCTGTTAATGTTTGACAGGCTTTGTTTCCTGAGCTTGATACATTTACTTGTCTGGCAAAACAGGATGGCCTCTTGATCCATGTTGGGGATGGAAGTGGGTTATGCTGTGGGTGACTTGCTCGTAGTAGTCCAATAAGTATTGGATAAGTAATCATGACACACAAATTTTGAGTTATTAACTGTTTATTCGGGAGCTCACGGGGAGAGCCAAGTCGACCTAATAGTCACAAATCACTCCGACGAGAAACAGAGAGTTATGTGATTATATAGGTTACAGTCATTTAACAATTAGCAAACTGTTAATTGCAGGATACTGAGCAACTAAGTCACTTTGCCCAGCGATGTAGTGTCTGGACAGTGTTGGTTAGTTGCTGATAAGTGTGCAATAGGTCCTTGCAAAGAGAAGGATATTCCCATGGAAGGAAAGAATTTGTTTATCAGGTAGCAGTACAGCTGCAAGGCCGAGTGTCACTGTTGAATCTGGGAATTAAGGGTAGTTGGGACAATGCAGGGAGGAGGAGCTTAGACAATGGATAGATCAGCCATGATCCTAATGAATGGTGGAGCAGGCTGGATGGGCCAAATGGCCTATTTCTGCTTCTATTACTATGAAACTATAACCCTGCATTTCCCATGGCTAACCCACCTAATCTGCACGTTGCTAGACACTGTGGGTAATTTAGCATGACCAATCCAAATCATGGCCAGTGAGCAATGTAGTGATGTGGAAAATGAGCATCAGAGAACGATAGAAAGGGACAAGGACAGTAAATGTATCAGCAATCGGAACTGGATACTCATGTCACAAAAATTGAAATGATACATGGCGAGTCTGAATATGTGCCGCATTGTAACAAAACTGAATGAATTGACTGCACACATTGAAGTGAATAATTATGATCTGAGACTCCTTACAGACACATGGCTTCAGGATAGCAAGGAATGGATCCTGGATATTGAGGTGTAGTCAGATGGGAAGCTAGGTAAAGGCAGAGGGTTGGCACTGCTCACCAAAAGCACTGAGCGCCCGGTCGTCTAGTGTCAGCTCGGGTTTCAGGTCCTGACGTATCTGTCCTCTGATCTCCCTGTTCCCACAGAATAAGATGCTGGTCTGTTCACAGCTTTGCTGGATTTCTGCTGAAGCTTTCACGCCTCTTTTACAGCCTCCAGAACAAGAAAACATTCAGTCAATCGAGAGCCAGCCCTCAATCTCTCAGCCTGTCACCCATCCAGACACAGAGTGTAGTCAGAACCGGGAATCAAACAAGAAAAATGATGCAAAATCAGAAATAAATAAATGCTTAACGTTTGTTCATTACGAAGAAAACCAGAAAAAGGGGTCTCCCAGGATTCTGAGAGTGCCCTACCTGAGGAATTCTCTCTCCCTTCGATGTAACTACTAGTATTGTTGGGACAAAATAAAATCGTGTGTCAAATCGTTTAAAGCAAAGTAGTCCAGAGAGGAGACCTTGAGCAATTAACTAGCTTTATTCGTTGCCATGGGGTGTACCTCGTAGTTCAAAACAAAGTCTGACATACTCTAATAAAATACAGAATGTTACAAGTTTTATGCTAAAAAACAAGCCCCACTCTCCATTAATTATGCAACTGAGGGGCAGTTGTAAGGTTCACATACATTGTCCAGACCTACACTTCCTACTGCCTGCAAAACTGAATGTTATCTTATACTGCAGGTCCAGCTCGGCTTGAATTACCGCTAAGGGACAGAGAGAACCAATCCATCATTCTATGAAGCAGCACAGTCTAATGGTCTGAGGAGCAGAGACAGCCGGCAGCTACAAGGTCAGGCTATCAATACAGAATTCCTTCGCCAGGGCTCAGACAGCATTATGTTAACAGGCGACATTTTCCTCTAAACATTGCTTTGTGATAAAATGGCTTCCACGCAGTTTTGTGTCAATTTTGATCAAATTCTCCCACAATCCCTCCTTTTTTATTAAAAAGAGGAGATTGGGGGTGTCAGCAAAAGGGGGAGTATACCCAGAGCCGGGGGGGATTGTCAGGGGTTGGTGCTTGGAGATCGGACTGATAGTCCTCGGGTTCAGTAAGGACAGAGGCAGAAGGCTCCAGGGAAGGGGAATCATCATCAGGGGTTTCATCAGGAAGGGGAAATCTCGGCAACTGGGAGATCACTGGTGAGGAGGGCCACAACAGTGAACTGAGCCGAGCACAGGATTGTCTGCGGGGTGACTTTGATTTCCAGTCGAGCAGTTCCAAAGGCAGGGGGAAAGAAAGCTTCAAGTCGCTCAACCTCCATAAGGGCTCGCTTGGTACGAGTTCAGGATGGATGGGGACATAGACACATAGCGAGCAGCTAGAGTGGTTGACCTTCTGTGCATAAAGAAAAGTATTAAACTGTAATTTCTGTTTACTAGAGGTTATCAGGCCCAATCAAACATAGTCAGTGACAGAAAGATAAGGAAGAGTGCAGTGCCAGGCAGAATGATGAGACTGAGCCATTCACGGGTGAAGGCTGAAGATGTGTCTCTGACGGGGTCTTCTGGTGTTCCTCCAGGAGGTGGCGCTGGTTTGCATTGTGTAGTGTGTGTCCATGCGGCCTCCCCATGACCTTGCCTGCTGAACGGGGAACCAGCAGGACTAGGGACAGGCCTTTCCATCTCAGCTCCAATATACCCCGGGGCCTAATGCTGAGGCTTGGCGGACCCGTGAATGTAAACTCTGAAGAGTTTTGGTTAACTGATGCAAATATTTCCCACTTGTCCAACACTATAGAGTCAGCTGTTTCAGCCATTGGGATGGTTTTGATTCATCTACTAAATACATCTGCTATTATTAGACAATATTCATAACAATGTACACGAGGTGATTCTATAAAAGCAAGTTGTAGACAGGGAAAAAGGCTGACCAGGCAAGGAGGGGGTTAATAAACTCACTCTCTCTGCCTGCGTCCCTCTCTCTCTCTCTCTATGCCTGCCTGCTCCTCTCTCTCTCTGCCTGCGCTTCTCTCTCTTTCTCTCTCTCTCTGCCTGCCTGCGCTTCTCTCTCTCTCTCTCTCTGCCTGCCTGCGCCCCTCTCTCTCTCTCTCTCTGCCTGCCTGCGCCCCTCTCTCTCTGTAACACTCTTCAACTGTCTTCCTATCTCAGTTTGTCAGCTTTTGTTTATTCCTTCCTTCCTTCCTTCCAAGGGTAATGAGGCACTCACATTCCAGAACAGCCCAAGTTAGGGAGTTGAGCCTCATAAATTCCTGGCTGTGACACATTGCTGCTTAACCAAGTGTGCAAACTCCAAATCCCTCTCATTTGCAAATCGAACACTGTTTTCAAGGCAAGTTGTTCATGTCTCTGCATGAGTCCACAACCCGGGGAAATACAACGGAGTCTTTAATAGTTACCCAATGTGTCCTGTGTGCTAAATTCATTCAAGTCTGGACATCCTGAAGTGAGCAATTATACTTCAGATTTCTACTCGCCAATTAAAACTAATGTTGGGCACTCGAACAGATCGGGGGTATCTTGAAGCCTGCCACGGTCCTCAGTGTGGGTCCAGGGCTTATCAAATAGGGTTTCACCTCTCATAACCCTGGGGCAAGCAAATTCTTTATTACTAACTTTGTAAAGCGCAAGTGCTCTCAGCAACATTATGTCCAGACACTAGGACCCTGTTGAGTTCTCTCACTAGTATCTTGCGGCTGAGTAGGGAGAATTGTATCAACATTTCTAACAGCGCTTTTGTCCCTGGCCAGCTTTCCTTTTTATTTTGGACACAACAAAAACAGCAACCACCCTCTATATTTCATCTCTCAAAGGATAGCGGCCGGTGTCCTGAGAGGACCAGGGTATCTCCTGCCTGACTCGCCAACTGTGGGGGATGGAAATAAAGCCCCATGTCAGGAAAGAATTTGTTTATCAGGAAGCAGTACAGCTGCAAGGCCAACCGTCTCCGCTGAGCCTGGGAAACACAAGCTTTAGCAATCAGGCACTAAGCTGAGATTCAAAATGGTTTCCAGGCTTTAATATGTGACAAAATGGCTGACCCAAATCTAACAATTCTCCCACTTCATCGCAGGGAATAAAACAAGAAAAATGAAACAAAATGAGAAATAAATAGGCGGTTGTGCTTAATGTTGGTTCATTACGAAATAAACAAGAAATAGGGGTCTCCCAGGATTCTTATGGTGCCCTACTTGAGGAATTCTGTCCAACAAGTTTAATTGGAAGCAGTATCTTTCAGAGTGCAGCTCCTTCATCAGGGGATTGTGGAATATAAGACTGTAAGACACAGAATTTATAGCAACAGTTTATAGTGTGATGTAACTGAAATTATATGTTGAAAAAGACCTGGATTATTTGTTAAGTCTCTCATCTGTTCAAATTACCATGATAGTTTCAGTTCTTTCAAATGTAAATCACAAAACTTTTTTAAATAGTTAAATCCTCAAGTGAACTTTACCAATTGCCCAGATAATGTATTGAAGGAGTGAGCTCCCCTGTGTGAGACTGTCTGTGCCACAATGGTTAAACTGACTTACAGAATCTTACATGGATTCATGCAGTTTTTGAGCAAAGTAAGACATAATTCTGCAAGTACAAATTCACCCAACAAATTTGTTTGTATGTGTGTGGGGATGTACATGTGCAGATATTTTCTATGTGCATTTTTTAAGAAAAAATCTGCAGACAGGCAATACATGTAATAGTTTGTAAATTCGACTTTGGAAATAGAACCAGTCTGACTCAAGGCTGGGATACAGGCAGACTCTGATCTCACACCTTTAATGCATTGTCTGAGCTGAGATGTGAGCTTTTGCTATAAAACCTTGTTATCTCGAGAAGGTGACAACAAGAAGTTCTGGGATTTACATTGCAATGAGACCTGCAACCTATTTGAAAAGGTGGAAGACTTAACAATCCAGGTTTGTTCAATATACCATTTCAGTGGCAGGACACTGGAATGTTTTGCTCTAAATTGTGTCTTAGGATCTTATCCTCCGCAACCACCTGATGAAGAGGCAGCACTCCAAAAGTTACTGCTTCCAAAGAAGCCTGTTGGACTACAACCTGGAGTTGTGTGATTCTAGTATCTGGTTTCCAGCATCTGCAGTCCTTGTTTTTACCGAGTTGATTTGAACCCTACTGTGAATCCTCTTGTAAGGATGCCTGCCTTGAAGAAGTTTTCCTTCTCTCTCGACAAGAATCTCGGAGTCCCTCTCCCACTGCAACTCCCAGGTCATTTCCTCTGCCCTGAAGCTCTTCAACCATGTCCTGAAACAGACTCACTACCACAGCCACATTTGCTTCCTCAGTGCCTGCCTCCGTAACCAACTCATCCTACACGGACTCCGGACCACCTTTAAACCAGCAGAGTTCGGATCCGAACAGGCCACTCCACCCTCCTATCTGACCTATCACCTTCATCCCCAACCCCAATCACCCATTGTACTCTTTGCTACCTTCCCCCACCCTCCTCCCTGACCTATCCCCTCCATTCCCACCCCCATTCACCTATTGTATTCTACTTTCTCCCCACCCCCACCTCATTTATCTCTCCACCCTGCCGACTCTATTCCTGATGAAGGGCTTTTGCCCGAAACGTCAATTTTCCTGCTCCTCGGATGCTGCCTGAACTGCTGTGCTTTTCCAGCACCACTCTCATCAAAGGTGGATTGGCCATGCTAAATTACCCATGTGCATGTTAGGCTGGATTGGCTATGCTAAATTAGGCATAATGTGCAGGTAAGACGCATGACTCAGGGTTAAATGTAGGGGAATGAGTGTGGGTGGGTGAGGCCGAGTGGCCTGCTTCCACACTCTGGGGATTCTGTGCAGGGAGGGGGTTTTGGAAAGTGTGTTCTTTCCCCCACCTTGTCTCAGTCGGTTCTCTCAACTCAGCACCGCCCTCCCAACCTGCAACCTCCTTCCTGACCTCTCCGCCCCCAACCCACTCCGGCCTAACACCCTCACCTTGACCTCCTTCCACCTATCCCACCTCCATCGCCCCTCCCCCAAGTCCCTCCTCCCTACCTTTTATCTTAGCCTGCTTGGCAAACTCTCTCCCACTCCTGATGAAGGGCTTATGTTTATTCCTGAGATGCTGCCTGACCTGCTGGGCTTTATCCAGCAACACATTTTCAGCTGTGTTCTCTTCCCCTTCTGCTGTCGGCGGAGCGCAAGCGCAGTGCAGCGTGGTGGGGTCGGTCTTGCCCCGCCCCCTGTACCGCCCCTTTCCCTCGCCCCGCCCCTACTTCATTTGTGACGTCACAACGCGGAAGTGACCCGGTCAGTTTCAGTGAATCTCCCTCCCTCTGGGTAACTCTTCATCCTGGGAGGGAGACAGAGATGGGAGCAGGGGAAACTGTTCACTTGTAGCAACTGGAGTGAATCCAGGGAGGGAGCAGACCCTGCAAACTCAGGTATGTGTCTTAGTTACCCGGGTGAGGAGGGACGGAAGGATAGAGATTGGGAAGGGGGAGGGCTGGATATCTTGTCTGTTTTTAAGTTTAAAATGCAGCCGATTCCCACCAGTAACTGCAACAGGTACAAGTACAGTACATGCAGTATTCCTCATTGCAGCTTCAAGCCGGTTTTGCATCCTCTGTTCTTCCTCCGCCTTAGCTCCAGCACATTCAACTTCCTTCCCTCATTCCCATTCCCCCGCCCTGATGTTCCAAGCTGACCCGCAAATGATCGGTTGGTCCCTCCATTCTTTCCCGGTGGCGTCCATTCCTCTTGTCTATTTCTTGCCTTATCCGGCCATGTGCGTGAACAAAGTGTGAGCGTATATCCTCTCTCACTGCCAGCTGCTTCCTTGTATGCGAAAGCAACATTTCCTCCCATTTTCCGCCGACACTGAGCCTTCTGGCCTCCTTGATTGTGATTTATTTTGTTTTCGCAGAAGCAGGAAACAGATGCTTATAACTGTTTGTACGAGCATATCTAGTTTAACCTACACCCCCTCGCCTCACAGCACCTTTATCTGTTTGTCTGTAATATCTACCATTGTTTGCAGGCACATTTCATTCTTGTGTGCACATTTTAACTAATACAGAAGCAATTATATATTTCCTTCACATAGTTTTCACTCTTGTTAACTCCACTCTTGGCTGAAGCAATTATACCATGTCATTAGTTTATTTACCTTGCAGAAGCAATTATGGTTACAGAAGTAACACTGCTTTACTCATGTCCCACAGGGGTGACCCTACAACCTTGTATAAAATAATGTGGGGCATGGCGAGGGTAAATAGACAAGATCTTTGATCTGCGGTTGCTCATAGGTTTCTTTCAAATCTCACCCTAAACCTAAGGGGCAACTCCTGTGTACAGAGGGTGATGTGTGTAAAGAATGAGCTGCCAGAGGAAGTGGTGTCTGCTGGTACAATTACAACCTTTAAAAGGTATCTGGATAGATATATGTTGGGAAGCATTTAGAGGGACATGGGCCAAGTGCTGGCAAATAGGACTAGATTGATTTAGGATATCTGGTCAGCATGGACTGTTTCTGTGCTGTACATCTGTGATTCTGGCTTGCCACTAATATTTGGCACGTCTGTATGTTCAGTTTCTCCCTGGTGTTGGTGTTAATGCCTTGATGTCTTATTTTGCTCCCGACTTCCTGGGGACATTAACCATTTCCTGCTGCATTAGCACTGCTGCCTCACAACGCCAGAGACCTGGGTTCAATTCCTGCCTCAGGTGACTGACTGTGTGGAGTTTGCACATTCTCCCCGTATCTGCGTGGGTTTCCTCCGGGTGCTCCGGTTTCCTCCCACAATCCAAAGATGTGCAGGTCATGTGAATTGGACGTACTAAATTGCCCGTAGTGTTAGGTAAGGGGTAAATGTAGGGGTATGGGTGGGTTGTGCTTCGGCGGGTCGGTGTGGACTTGTCGGGCCGAAGGGCCTGTTTCCACACTGTAAATAATCTAATCTGGTTGTTCTGATCCGGACTGCTATCTGGATCTTCGGATTTCTGGGATTGGTCAATAAACACACCTGGAAATGACTCTTTGTCAATCACACAAGCAATAGTTTATTCTTTGATATAGCCGGATTGGTAGAGTCTGATCAGCCCAGAGGATTAGATTGGATTCCCAGCAGGGTGGAAACAGGCCCTTCGGCCCAACCAGTCCACACCGACCCTCTGAAGAGTAGCCCACCCAGACCCATCTCCCTCTAACTAATGCACCTAACATTATGGGCAGTTTAGCATGGCCAATTCACCAAACCTGTACATCTTTGGATTGTGGGAGGAAACCCATGCAAACGTGGGGAGAATGTGCAAACTCCACACAGCCAGCCCCCCCCGAGGCTGGAATTGAACCTGGGACCCTAGTGCTGTGAGGCAGCAGTGCTAACCACTGGGCCACCAATGAGTACTCCCAGAGTGCCAGAAGAATCTGCCGACTTTTACCGAGTTTGTATAGAACTTATATACACTGTTTTGAGTCAGACATTGGTTGTTACTATGTGATCAAGCTCAATCAGATCCCGCAAGGTCCTCGTGCATTTTTGACTTAGCCTAGGGCGGCACGGTGGCTCAGTGGTTAGCACTGCAGCCTCACAGCACCAGGGTCCCAAGTTCGATTCCAGCCTTGGGTGACCATCTGTGTGGAGTTTGCACATTCTCCTGATGTCTGCGTGGGTTTCCTCCAGGTGTTCCGGTTTCCTCCCAGAGTCCAAAGATGGATTGGCCATGCTAAATTACCCATAGTGTTAGGTGCATTAGTCAGAGGGAAAATGGGTCTGGGTGGGTTACTCTTCAGAGGGTCAGCGTGGACTGGTTGGGGCGAAGGGCCTGTTTCCACACTGTAGGGAATCTAATCTAATCTATCATAATTTCTTGTAGACGACCTATTCTTGGAAACGTATTTGGCCTGTCTGGTGGTTAGGGTTAAACCGTTGCTTCTGCGATTAATGGTTAGGTTCACATTTGTTATTTCTGCATTTGCAATTTTTTTCACTGGATTTATGTCAGTCTGTGGTTTCTTGTTTGTTCTGAGTCGCCAGTATCTGCCTGACTCAGTTCCCACCGAGTTAGCCAAGCAGAAGCTATTTTGTCCTACCTCCCATGTTCAAGTGGAGATTTGAGGTGGCCCAGGGAATCCTTTGTGGACTCAGGCCTGTAAAGCCTCTCTCTTGGTTTATCCTGGAGATCGTACTCTTTGGAAGCCTGGAATAAAAATCTCTCATCATAAAGTCCCAAAATGCAATTCATTTCAATCCAGAGCAGATAAGCACTAAGAGTTAATTTTCTACAGGATTCAACAGCCTCAGCACTAAAATGGTGTCTCTCTCTCTCTCTCTCGTGTCCTTTTGAACACTCAGGTCAGCAAAGATTTAATTTGTGAATGCCCCGCTTGCAAGGGGTAGTAAGAATCCATTATAATGGACAAGATCCAACCATTAATTACAAAGTTATGGATAGTACCTAGTCTTGTTTCAGGGTCAGATTCAAAGGCTATCCATAATTTCACGAGGGAGCGGCTGTGAATGTTATCACTTGGTGTCCTGTTCACACAGATTCACCGATGCTGAGGCAAACCTTCTTAATTGCCTTACAGCATCCTGTTATCACTTGGTGAGCCCAGGTGTCCCTACCTTTAAGTTCTCTCCTCTTTCTGAGCCTTCCTGCCTGTTTATTTTCTAGTGCAGGAAATGTGTTCAATAATTCAGCATTACATTTTAGTCTAAATGTTTAATGACAAGTTTTAAGGCTGTAGACTTTATCACCCAGATGCCCACACCCTCATTCCTCCCTTTGATTGCACCGCGATCACTGAAAGAGAAGGCTGGTCCAAACGAATGCCCTTCAAGGTGGTCCAGCCATCAACATCCTGTAGAGCGGCACCACCATCTTCGCGGCTCATCTGGTCATATTTATCATCGCCATTGACACATGTGGGTGAGCCATCGGATCGCAAAAGGAGCATCCTCTGGGGCAAATCTATATCACTAAGGGACCTCATAAGCCGAGCAATTAAATACCTAGCAATACCAATACCAACAAACATAAATAGCTAAATTGATAAGCCAATTATACCATCAGCCGGACCTGCAGTTTCCCCAATTGGTCCCTTCAGTCATTCTGTCAAGGAATACCTGGATCTCTTCTTGTATCCTAGTAATATTGCCAGTGAGATCGGGAATGCCCATAGTGCATTTATCTTGGACAGTGGTGCAGACCTCACCCTCCCGGGCGAGTATATAGTCTAAGCATACCGATTCTGCATAGAGTAAAGACACAGGTCTGATAATCCCAGTTTCCTCTCTTCCAGAGCCTCTTTAGTCTTATTTCCTCGAATGGTCAGACCACAAAAGAGGGAATTGCGGTTCTTTTGACATGTCACCCCTGCCGATCCATCCAACCTCAGGGTACTCTGGATTCCCCAGCCTATTGGGTGTCCTGTATTGTTACCCAGTCCATTCCAGGTCCATGTGCTGCATAAGGCCTGCTGTACCCCAGCCAGTGTTACACCAGCTGTTTGTACACACAGACCGGAGCTATTGGAAAGTGATATTTCTCTTCGCAGGGTCGGCAGCAGGAAGACTGACGAATAGTATGGAATCGGGGACAGGGGACTGGGCAAGTAAGTCATCTCCTGATAGAGAGGAGTAACATACTACTGCCTCTGGGGTGAAGAGCGTTCTGTGGGCCTGTATAAATAAGTTGTTTGTGGATTGAGGAGTTTTCCCTATCAAGCTTCCCTTTTCTCCAGTCGGCCTGTCCTGCAAAAAGGGATGGTGTTCCTGGGCGCCCTTAAAATATTTACCATAGTAACGGGGTTGACCATTTTTATCCTCACTAGGCTTGCTTCTGCAGGTAAAATCAAAAAACCATGGTAACGACATGGTAACTCCCACTGATTTCTACTGTCCAGGTGGACCATCTGGTCTTTCTGATGTAAGAGTCCATTGCAATATCAATCTTCATCACGTCCCACACGTCAAAGGCGTCTGGTCCGGTGCACTGGACCACATCTCCTCAGCATGGGTGGTGGATAATCTCTGATCATTCCTGGTCGCATCCATACTTAGTGGCTTTCCCCATCAGGGTGTTGTACGTGATCAGAAAGGTGAGGAGATAGGCGATCCTCCACATGTCCCTCCTCTTAGTTCAAGTATCTGTAATAAGATTAACATTAGAACAACAGCAAAATTCAAAAACCCAACTGGACAGGGTCCACTCCTTTTGTTGGGATTCCAGTATTCTCTCCTCCTCTTCCCCACTTTTGATTGGTGCGGTCAATCAATTTACAATGGTGCAGTTGGACCCAAGCTGAGTGCCCAGCGACTTTGACCACCGTAGGGGTGGGAAGTAAAACCTGGAAGGAGCCATCCCA
Source organism: Hemiscyllium ocellatum (assembly GCF_020745735.1). Classification (NCBI taxonomy): domain Eukaryota; kingdom Metazoa; phylum Chordata; class Chondrichthyes; order Orectolobiformes; family Hemiscylliidae; genus Hemiscyllium; species Hemiscyllium ocellatum. Next base: position 29,214 of record NW_026867772.1, read on the forward strand.
ACAAGGTTGGAGACCTTTGCCAGTCCAGGTCTTGACGAGCACCAACGAACCAGGCTCTACCCGTGACGAGGCTGTAGGCTGCACGCTCCTGGGAGTGACAGGCACACATAACACTAGTTAGAGCAAGAACGTAACCAACCATTTCTTCGGTCATGTGGTGGAAGGGGACTGAGAAAGGAGCCGAATCGTTCCAAGGGGTACGGAGAGGGTGACCAGAGAGACTCTCTGCTAGGGACAGTCACGTCTTGCCCACAGACATGGATCCCATCTGGAATAAAGCCACAGGGATTAGCATAACCAAGAGAGGCCAGACTCAGCCATTAATTTGGCAAATTTAGTCTTGACTCTGGTTAAAACATTCACCAAGGCCGGCCGCCTGAGGATGATAAGCACCATGCAGTTGCCGACAAATACAAAGCTGGGAACAGAGTTCTCCGTTAATATTACCTACAAAGTGTGGTCCATTGTCCGAGCTAATGCACGCAGGTATACTGAAGGAATTATTTCCTTAAACAAAATCTTCACCACAGTCTCAGCAGTAGTGTTAGGAGGAGGGTAGGCTTCAGTCCACTTTGAAAAGACATCAACAATAAGCAAAACATTTACAGCAACTTAACTCATTTCTACAACTCAATGAAGTCCAGTTGAAGTGTCTCCAAGGGACCCTCCAGCAAGGGAGTTCTCGTAGAGATACTTGAACTAAGAGGTGGGGGATCGCCTACCCACTGACCTGTATGGTCACGTACAACATCCTGATCGGGAAAGCCACTGACCGAGTATCGATGCAATCTGGAACGATCTGAGATTATCCTGATGTCATCTGGTGCACCAGACCAGACACTTTCAACGTGGAGTCGCTTGAGCGATGGCGTGAGCTGCCAGAGGAAGTGGTGGGTGCTGGTACGATGACATGTCAAAAGGCTCCTGGACGGGCATCTGAATATAAAGGGTTCAGATGGGTCAGGGCCAAGTGATGGCAAATGCGACTGGAGTCATCGAGATGGACAGCACGGAAACAGACCCTTCGGTCCAACTCGTCCTTGCTGACAAGATAGCCAACCTTCAGGGGAATTAGTTAGAGCGGAGTGAGAACAGAGGGGAAGGGAGAGTGGGATGGTGCTTTCAATTTTGTGGAACAGCAAAAGAATATTCCACAGAAAGTAGAGTGGCTTGTTCTGAATTTCTACCCTGCACTGATAGTGATGACTTTTGTAATCTCTTTTTGCAGACTATTTGAAAATCTGAAGACTGAAGTTTCAAAATCAATGGATGGAAGGCTTATGTCCGAAACATTGACTCTACTGCTCCTCGGATGCTGCCTGACCTGCTGTTTTGCCAGCGCCACATTTTTTGACTGACTCTCCAGCGTCTGCAGTCCTCATTTTGTTGTTAATGTCTGACAGTCACTCAATCCATTGGGACCACAACAATTTTTGACTGATTTCTGTGAGAGGGATCAACACTTTTTGGTTCCTGTTTGAGGACGTTTTCAACATCAGGTGGGACTGGACAAGAGACCCCACTGTTGAAGCACACTGTGTGTGGAGCCTGAAACAGTTATACGGCCTGGGAAGGGGATTTCAGGGCAGGGAGGGGCTCTACACGTGTTTGTGTGCAGCTGAAGCTGTGGCCATGGAGAATCCTGAGGAATTCCACCCCGTGGAGAAACCGTGGAAGTGTGGCGACTGTGGGAAAGGCTTCCGTGTCCCGTCTACCCTGGAGACTCATCGGCGCTGTCACACCGGGGAGAGGCCATTCCCCTGCACCGACTGCGGGAAGGCCTTCAGAGATTACTTCCACCTGCTGAGGCACCAGCGGAGCCACACGGGCGAAAAACCCATCAGCTGCCCAGATTGTGGGAAGGCCTTCATATTTTTCTCTGCCCTGTTGGCCCACCAGCGGGTCCACACAGGAGAGAAGCCGTTCAGCTGCCCAGAGTGTGGGAAGGCCTTCAGGTATTCCTCCAACCTGCTGACCCACCAGCGTGTCCACACCGGGGAGAGACCGTACACCTGCCCTCAGTGCAGAAAGAGCTTCACCTGCTCCTCCAACCTGCGGAGCCACCAGCGGATCCACACCGGGGAGAGGCCCTTCAGCTGCCCTGAGTGTGGGAAGGCCTTTCACGATTCCTCCACCCTGCTGACCCACCAGCGGATCCACACCGGGGAGAGACCCTTCAGCTGCCCCAAATGCAGGAAGGGTTTCAACTGCTCCTCCCACCTGCGGAGCCACCAGCGGATTCACACAAGGGAGAGGCTCTTCACTTGCTCTCAGTGCAGGAAGGCCTTCAGCTATTCCTCCACGCTGCTGATCCACCAGCGGATACACACCGGGGAGAGACCATACACCTGCCCTCACTGCGGGAAGGGCTTCACCTGCTCCTCCAACCTGCGGAGACACCAGCGAGTTCACATGCCATCGCAGGGGGATTGAAGGAGTGACAGCCGAGTGCCATTATCGATTGGAATATCAACCCGGTTCCGGGGACTCCCGGGTTTGAATCCCGCCACGACAGATGGCAGAATTGGTATTCGGTCAGAAATGTGGAGTTGGGAATCTAACGATGAGACAGTTTCAGGGAGGGGGTGGTAGGGGGAGAAAGCCCCCATCTGATTCCCTCTCTCCCTTGTTAGGGAAGGGAACCGCCATTGTGGGAAAGGATACACTCAGTCGTTCCAGCTGCATCCTTTACCCGGTCTGGCCTACACGTGACTCCAGACCCACAGCGGTCTGGTTGACTCTACACTGCCCTCCCCCCCACTGGCAAAGGAACGGGGAGAAACTTACTTGGAGACAGGGTATGGGTTGAAATTGCTGAGTGAGGCAATACTTCCTCCGGGTTACGGCTGTACCAAGGATCCAGTTACAAAGGGACAACTTGGTGCTGACCAATAGTAAAGACAGTGAGGGGGGGGTTGGGGGAACAGGCGAGGTGTGGTGTGTGCACTTTCACCCTGAGCTGTTCAAAAAGCAACTACGTTTTCTCTGCCTCTTTGCTGGGGGGATCTGAAGCTGTAACAAAGTTGGGTTGCAATAAAGGTTACCTGAACTTACCACCGGGCTCAGACTCTCATTGAAAGCTTTGAGCTCCAAGAGGTTTTTGTTTTAAAGCTGCTCATGTCTTTCAGCCTCCTGCACTAAGTTTAGAACGTAGAACAATCCAGCGCAGAACAGGCCCTTCGGCCCTCGATGTTGCGCTGACCTGTGAACTATTCTCAGCTCGTTCCCCTACACTATCCCAAAATCATCCATGCACTTATCGAAGGATTGTTTAAATCTCCCTAATGTGGCTTACCATGCCCTTACCACTCTCTGTGTAAAGATCTTGCCTCTGGCATCGGTCTTATAGCTGTCACCCCTCAATTTGTAGTTATGCCCTCTCTTGAATAAGGGCACAACATTTGCACTCCTCCGTCGACAATGAAGACTCAAATATCAAAGCCAAAGGCTCTGTTATTTCCTCCCGAGCTTCCCAGAGATTCCTCAGATAAATCCCATTGCCTCATCTGTACAATCTTGCCTCATCAACACATAAGCCTCATGGAACAGCATCATAAGACACAGAACTTGTATCGAAAGATCAGTGTCATACAACTGATAGTCTTCATCTAAGTTTGTTCAATATATTCTATCTGTTAGAATGGGTGTGGGCTTTGGTTCATTAATATGTAACAATGTTCTTGAGATGACATAAGATTTTATAAAAATAAATATCTCCGCTCAGACAATGCATTAAAGGTGTGAGATTTGAGTCTGTCAGTATTCCAATCTTGAATCAGACTGGTTCTGTTTCCAAAGTCGGAATTTGTAAAATATTACATGGATTGACTGCCTGCAGATTGTGTGCTTTGTGAACAAAATTGAATGTATCTGCAAATATAATTCTGCCAATACAATTTCACCCCAAAGAGTGGTGTGTGTATGTGCATGGGAGAGTGAGAGTGTGTGCATGTGAGTTTGTGTGTGAGTGTGCACAGAAGTGTGTTGTGTATGCTTAGGAAAGTGAGTGTGTGATGGAGTATGAGGCTGTGAGTGTGAGAGAGTGTTGAGGGGTGTGTGTCTGTCTGTCTGTCTGAGAGATAGAGTATGTGTGTGAGAGAGAGGCTTAATAAAAGCAAGGGGTTGCATTTTTGCTAAAACAAGGACTTGTCCAGATAATGGTTGGGCCATGAGTCATGTTAGAGAACAGATAAACATGGAGGTGGGGGGAGGCAGTGTTCAGGTACATAGTTCTTTGTCTACCAGTGATGCAACTTCCAGAGTGGTTAAGGTGGCGTTTTGCAATATTGTCTTCATTGTTCACACCACTGAGTATAGGGTTGGGACATCATGTTGAGGTTGTACAGGATGTTGGTGAGGCCACTTTCAGAGTACTGAGTACAGTTCTGGTGAGCCTGTAATAGGAAGAATACTATTAGGAAGAGTTTAATAAAGATTTACCAGGATGTTGTAAAGACTGGAGGGTTTGAGTTCTAAGGAGAGGCTGAGACTTTATTCACGTGAGCACAGGCGGTTGGGGGTTGACCTCATTGAGATTGATAAAATCATGAGGAGTGGAGATAAGGTGAATCGAAAATGGCTCTTGCTTAGTATAGGGGAACTCAAAACTCGGGGGCATTTTCTTTTAATGTGAGGAGAGAGATTTAAAAGGAAGCGGAGGGGCAACATTTTGCAAGAGGGTGAGTTGCATGTGGAATGACCTTGCTGAGGATGTGGTCGATGCAGGTACAGTGACAACATTGAAACAGCATTTGGATGGGTACATGAATAGAAAGGTTTAGAGGGAAATGGGCCAAATGCAGGCAAGTGGGATGTGGGAATATCTGTTTAAATGGAGCGGTGAGCTTTCCCAATGTAGACAGGGCTCCTCGAAACGTGGCAGTGTCCCCCCCTGCAGCTGCAGAGCGAGACAGGAGAGTTTGTTTTTGTGAATGAGCAGTTGTAGCGCGAGGTGGCTGTTGCTTGGTGACGGTGAGGCTCCCCCGGCCCCGCCCATCCCCCCGTGCAGACGTCACGCGGGGGCGAAGGCGGTTGGGAGGAGAAGTCGCTCGAGCGAGGAAGCGGCGGGAGGGCGGCCGTTAGGAAAATGGCGCCGTGCGGCCCGGGGCAGACACCGGTATTTTACACTCACTTTCCATCTGCTTTTACTGGCGCTTGTGCTGTTTACCCCTCACTGTGTGTTTAATCCTTGGGCTGTTTACCCCTCACTGTGTGTTTAATCCTTGTGCTGTTTACCCCTCACTGTGTGTTTAATCCTTGTGCTGTTTACTCTTTGCTGTTACTTGTGCAATTGCTGAGGGTAGTGTGTAAATACTAGTGAAGGATACTATGCACCAGCATGTATATGTTCCTCAGTCATTGAAGGGGCAGGACCTGTTGAGAATGGTTAGTGAAGTATGTGGTGAACTAAGCCCGTTTAACATGGAGATAGTTTGGTATTTGGAAAAATATACTTTTATTATTTCGAGTCATAAAGATGTACAGCACATGAACACACCCATTTGGTCCAACCTGCCCATGCCAACCAGATATCCTAAATTAATCTAGTCCCATTTGTCAGCACTTGGTTCATATCCCTCTAAACCCTTCCTATTCATATACCCATCGAGATACCTTTTAAATGTTGTAGTTATACCAGCCTCCACTACTTCCTCTGGCAGCTCATTCCATACATGCACCATCCTCTGCATGGAAAAGTTGCCCCTTAGGTACCTTTAATATCTTTCTGTTCTCACCCTAAACCTATGCCCTGTAGTTGTGAACCTCACCCCCACTCTGGGGAAAAGACATTTAAAAAAAAGTTGAGCAGCCAGACAGACAAAAGCTATAAAATGTTGAGCCACGTGTGGAAAAATGAACTGTGGCTCTCCCCTTTTTCTCCTCTTGGCATCTGAACATTTAACATCTGTCAATAACACCAGCATCGCCACAGAGCACATTGTGACTGCTCCTCGGTGTGAACAACAGCACACCTGCTCGCTCATGTCACCAATACATTGTCCATGCTCCTCGCTGTCGGCAGAAAAGGAGACATCACTTATCTCTGTTCCTAAAGGTCTTCCCTTTATTCTTAAAGCTGTGTCCTCTGGTCCAAGTCTCTCCTACCAATGGAAACATCTTCCCAATGTCATTGCAATGTGGGAATGAAGCCCTAACCTGTCCAGTGATTTCTGGTGGGTGACACTAGGCCTCAAGGTTAGAGGGAGTAGCTTTCAGACAGAGATGAGGAGGAACTAGTTTTCCCAGAGGGTCGTGAATCTATGGAATAGTCTAGATTAGAGTGGTGCTGGAACTGCACAACAGGTCAGGCAGCATCCGGAGAGCAGGAAAATTGATGTTTCGGGGAAAAGCTCTTCATCAGGGAGGTGTGTGTGTGTGTGAGTTTGTGTATAAGACTGTGCACTGTCAGTGTTTATTTGCATGTGTGCCTGCTTGATAAAGAGTGACTGTGATGGAGTATGAGTCTGCGAGAGGGTGAGAGTTCTGAGGGGGTGGTGTATGTGGATGTCTGAGAGAGCGTGTATGTATGAGAGGCATATGGATATAAGTGAGGGGTTGCATTTTGCTAAAGTAAAGCAGGGCAAGACTTGAACAGGTAATGGTAGGGCCCTGGGTCATGTTGTAGAACAGAGACCTGGAGGTGTTCAGGTTCATTGTTCTTGAAAGTTACATCACTGGTAGACAGGGGTGAAGAAGGTGTTCAGCACACTTGCCTTCATTGTTCACATGCTGAGTACAGGAGTTGGGACATCATGTTGGAGACGCACACAGAAAGTACGTTACTCAGAGGGTGATAGGTGCCTGGAACGCATTGCCAACAGGAAGGGATGGTAGATTCATTCAAGGTGCATCCGAGCAGTAGGACAGTCAAAGTTTCAGGCGCAAGCCCTTCATCAGGAATGATGCGTGGATGTTCCGAGGGGCATCAGCGTCCTTCTGTGCCAGTTGTCAGACAGGTGCAGCAGGAATGAGCAAGGCAAGTGGTGTATTAGCAAGAGGAATTAAGTTCAGAAATGGGGATGTTATCCTGCAGTTAGGGGGTTATTTGAATAGATTAAAGGCTGAGTTAATTTGATTTTTCAACAAGAAACTAGTCCCACCTGTGTGTATTTGGCCCATATCCCTCTGACCCTTTCCTATTCATGTCCTTATCCAAATGTCTTTTAAACCTTGTTACTGTACCTACATCCACCACCGTGTCTGGACATTGATTCCACACACAAACTACTCTCAAAAAACAAAGGCGCTACTCCAGTCTTTTGAAAATCTTTCTCCACTCACCTTCCTCATTTGCTCCCTAATCTTGAAACCTCCATCCTAGGGAAAGGACACCTGCGGTTCACCTCATCTACCCTCCTCAGGATTTTATGAACCTCTTTTAAGGTCACCTCTCAACCTCATGTGTTCCAGTGAAAAAAGTCCCAGCCTATCCACCTAGCTGTAGGTATATTCCTATCCAGTTATGAATTGTTCAATGCTGGTGCCGACTGGAAAGACCGAATGGCCTAGTCTTGCTCCCAACTCTCTCACTCTGTGTCCAGGACAACAAGAGATCCTAAATCAGAGGAGCAGAAATTAGGCCATTTAGTCCATCAGGTCTAATCACCCCATTCAATCGTGGCTGCTAGGTTTCTCAACCCCATTCTCCCCGTAACCCTCGATCCCCTTGATACTCAAGAACCTATCTGTCTCAGTTTTAAATATCCCCAGTGACCTGGCCTCCACAGCCTTCTATGGAAATAGATTCCACAGATTCACCGCTCTCTGGCTGAAGAAGTTTCTCCTTTCTAAAAGGACTTCCCTTTACTCTAAGGCTGTGCCTCTGGTCTGAGTCTGTCCTACCAATGGAAACATCTTCACAACGTCCACTCTGTCTGGGCTGTTCAGGATTATGTAGGTTTCATTTAGACCCACCCCCTCCCGAGTGTGGGCCTGTGAATCAGCATGAACCAGACCCTTCAGGATGAGGTACAGCAGGGATTAGGGTCAGTAAACTGAGAATGGAGGGAGAGTGTGTGGATGGAGATTTTCAGCTTCTAGAGAATGAGAGAGAAAAGTGAGATCGCTATAAATTAGAATTGATCGGATGGGCCAAAGTGTGGTAGATGGAATTAAATTGTGAGAAATGAGAGTTGTTGCATTTTGGTCAAGCAATCCAGGCAGGAGTGACACAGTTAAGGGGAATGTTGCAGAACAAAAAGACCTTGGAGGGCAGGGTCCATAGTTCCTTGAAAGTGGAGTCTCAGGTAGACAGGATAGTGAATGAGGCATTTGGTAGGATGGCCTTTATTGGTCAGAGCATTGAGTAGATGTGCAGGTTAGGTGCATTAATCAGGGAGTAAAAGTTGAGCAATAGGGGTAGGGGAATAGGTGTGGGTCTGTTACCCTTCAGAGGGTCGGTATGGATTTGTGGGGCTGAGTGGCCTGCTTTTACACTCTGGGGATTCTCTGAAGGGAAGGGATTGGCACAAACTCATTATTTTTTTTTTTGCTTCCCAAAATCAGACCTGCTCACTCTCAGCAGGATCCCAGTGTTGTGAAAGATATTAACTTTCAGGTGGAGGCATCCAAAATTCAGAGAGATGTCAGTCTTGATGTTTTTGCTTTTCTGCCCCTGGAAGATCCTGAATCAGCACCTTCAGGGGAATGAGTTAGATCAGAGTGAGAACAGAGGGGAAGAGAGAGTGGGATGGTGCTTTCAATTTTGTGGAATAACAAAAGATAAGAACTTTTTGCAGAAAGTAGAATTCCTTGTTCAGAATTTCTACCCTTCACTGACAGTGATGACCTTTTGTAATCTCTTTTTACATTTCAGGATCTGAAGATGGAAGTTTCAAAATCAACAGATGAAGGCCTTTTTCCCAAAACGTCGACTCTCCTGCTCCTCGGATGCTGCCTGACCTGCTGTGCTTTTCCAGTGCCGCACTTTCTGACTCTGCCTCTCCAGTGTCTGCAGTCCTTACTTTGACGTCCATGTCTGACAGTCATTCAATCCATCGGGACCGCAACAGTTTTCAACTATGATTCTGTGAGAAGGAGCAAAGCTTTTTGGTTCCTGTTTGGGTACGTTTTCAGCATCAGTGGGACTGGATGAGAGACCCTACTGTTGCAGTGCACTGAGTGAGGAGCGTGTTACAGCTATACGGTTTGGAAAGAGGAATTCACGGTGGAGAGAAGCTCCACATGCGTTTGTGTGGGGCTGAAGCTTCGGCCATGGAGAAAGCTGAGGAATCCCGCCCCGTGGAGAAACCATGGAAGTGTGGCGACTGTGGGAAAGGCTTGTTTCCCATCTGCCCTGGAGACTCATTGGCGCAGTCACACTGGGGAGAGGCCGTTCCCCTGCCCTGACTGCGGGAAGGGCTTCAGCGATTCCTCCAGACCCACCAGTGGATCCACATGGTGGAGAGGCCGTTAAGCTGCCCTGAGTGCGGGAAGGCCTTTACCCAGGCCGCCTCCTTGCTGACCTACCAGCGGGATCACGTGGCGTTGCAGGGAGATTGAAAGAAAGATGGCCGAGTGTCTTTACCAACTGGACTATCGACCCAGTTCCAGTGGCTCCCGAGTTTGATTCCCACCGCGACAGATGGTGGAATTGGAATTTGGTCAGGCCTATACGTGACTCCAGACTCTCAATAGTCTGGTTGACTCTACGCTGCTCATCCAACTTACTTGGATACAGGTTGAAATTGCTGAGTGAGGCAATACTTCCTCCAAGTTAAGGCTATACCAAGGATCCAATTACAAAGGGTCAACTCAGTGGTGACCAATAATGAAGAAAGTGAGGGGTTGCACTTTGACCTTAAGCTGTTTTTAAAACTTTGCTACTTTTTCTACGCCTTTCTGCTGGGAGATTCTGAAGCTGTAACAAAGTTGGGTCACAATAAAGATTACCTGAACTTCACACTGAGCTCAGACTCTCAATGAGAGCTTTAAACTGCAACAGGTTTTTGGTTTAAAACTGCTGATTTCTTACAGGAGAAAGTGAGAACTGCAGATGCTGGAGATCAGGGTCAAGATTAGAGTGGTGCTGGCAAAGCACTGCAGGTCAGGCAGCGTCCGAGGAGCAGGAAAATCGACATTTCGGGTTTGCTCCAGACTCCAACCTCCTTACTCTGTCAACCATCTGTGAGTGGGGGATCCAAGATGGCGGCGACCCAGCAAGACTGAGTCCACAGTGCTCTACCCAAAACTTGGGCAAAGTGGATCACCCACCCCCACCACACACACTAAACCATTTATAATAGTTGTTAACCTTAAATAGTTACCTATTAATACATTTAAATAGTCTAATACTAGCTGAAAAATGAGTAAAGGGAAGGGAACAGGCGGCTCTAAGAAAGCAGGGACCCCTCCCCCACCCTCTCCCTCTTCAGCTGCAGCAAAGATGTCTACAGCTACTTCAGGAGACTTAACAATGAAGATGAGCTTTGAGGAGATGTTTGCCAGGTGGGAGGCGAAGATTGATGCTTTTATCGATGAGTCTCGGCAGAGCAGAGAAGCACTATCAGCCGAGCTGCAGAAGCAGGGCAGAGACATACAGGAATTGGAGTGCCGAGTCGGAGAGGCGGAGTCGAAGGCCGCAGCCTCAGAGACTGCGATAAAATCAACAGCCGACCACATCCGTTTTCTCGAGAATCGAGTCCAGAACCTAGAAAACCACAAAGACGGTCTGGAAAATCGAGGTCGTCGAAAAAATATTCGGTTGCTGTGCCTTCCCGAGCAGGAAGAGGGAGGCCAGCTGACAGCATTCTTAGAGCATTGGTTGCCACAACTTTTAAATCTGCCTGCTGGATCAGGCCAGGTAAGGGTAGAATGGGCCTACCGGGTCACAGTACGTGGGCCCGGTTCAACCCAGCGCCCACGCCCGGTCCTGTTCCAGCTGCAGAGCTATAGGGAGAGGCAGATGCTCCTGGAAGCCTCAAGAAATCTGGGAAAAGATCCCCAAGCTATGACCCACAAAGGATCCAGGATCATGCTGTTCCAGGACTTCTCCCCAGCTTTGGTCCGAAAGAGGAAGGCATTCGATGAGGCGAAGAAGCATTTAAGGGACTTAAATATCCAGTACTCCTTAAGATATCCAGCGACGCTACGCCTTAGCCACGAAGGATCCATATATAACTTCGGATCACCGGAGAAGGCTAAGGAATTCTTGGACTCTCTTAAATAAACTGTAAGAGATTGTGGACGTTGGTCTGCCTTTCCCATTATTTTGGTTTACATCCCTTCATCTTTTCCTATCTTTCCCCCTATGTGTGTGTGTGTATATATATATGTTGGGGCGTTTGGTTAATGTTGATGGGGAGAGGTGGTTACTTTATTCTATTTTACTTCTGTTTTTAGGAGCGGGGTTGTTTTTCTTTCCCCTGTTATTTTGTGGTATTATATTTAAGTATTACGTGTTGAGATTGTAATCTTATAGTTATATATTTATATATGGTATTAATATTCCCAAATATATTTAGATGTGGGTGGGGGTGGGGTGTTCACTGTTAACTCTAGCTTTATATTATATTTGAATTCTCCTCATTTTATTGAGGAACACCTGGGTCAAGGGTGGGGCACTGGTTGGAAGAGGGTAAGATGGACTGTGGGAGAGGAAGTGACGCTCCCTGGGAACAAGGGAGAAAATCTCCAATTCGGAATGTTTTATATCTTTTTTACTTAGAGTTTTTTGTTATATTGTTTTGAGTGTATTAGAGAGTCTTTACTTTTGTAAATTTTGTATGCTCCATGCTCGGGATGTTCTAGATAGGGTTTCCCCTCCCGAGGGGTCTCGGATCTGTCCAGATGATTATGGCTGAACAGTCAGTTAAGTGGTGCACCTGGAATGTCAGGGGGAGCAATTTGCCAGTTAAAAGGAAGAAAATATTATCAAATCTTAAGAAGGAGAGAGTTGATATAGCTCTCCTACAGGAGACACACCTGTTGGATAAAGAACACTTAAAATTACGACAGGCCTGATCAAATCCGCCCTTTTTTTCCTCTTTTAATTCAAAAAGCAGGGAGTCGTTATCCTTGTCCGGAAGAATTTCCCTTTTAAAATTCTAAATCAGATAAAAGACGAATCTGGACGATATATTTTGATTAAAGCCCTCATAAATGGAGAGGAATATGGGATCTTAAATGTGTACTGCCCCCCGGCACACCCCTTTAAATTCATAACGGAAGCTTTTTCAAAACTGATGGCCTTTGGTGCCCGTCGTACAATTATAGGGGGAGACTTTAATTGTATTATGGATCTGGAAATAGACAGGATTCCCAAGAATGCTGCTGGAGTATCTCCCAGATCTAGACAACTGGCAGACCTGAATAAAGAATTAGGATTGGTAGATGTATGGAGATGTTTCCATCCACAGGGTAGAGATTTTTCTTTCTACTCTAATCCACGTAAATGTCACACAAGAATTGATATGTTTTTTGCCCCGTCGATTTTTCTAAATTCTATATCAACCTGTAAAATAGGTACTATAGCAATCTCTGACCATGTCGCTGTATACATGGAAACTAAGGTAAAGAACAATGGGATATCCGCTCGGCATTGGCGTATGGACCCCTTCCTGTTAAAAGATAGCAAATTTTTAAAAGTACTTCTCCCAAGAACTTGAAACTTTTTTAGAAATTAATACAGGTACGGCTAGCAATCCGTCAATGATGTGAGAGACCATCAAAGCTTATGCACGAGGTTTGATCATCTCCTATTCAGCGACCCAGAGGAAAATGAAGGGAGAGCAACAGCGTCTGCTCGAAGCTCGCCTAAAAGCAGCCGAAACAGCATACGCTGATAGACCTTCTATCACAAAATTGCAGAGGATTACAGCTCTTAGGACAGCTTTAAACACCGCGCTTACTCAAACGGCTAAAAGGGAAATATTATTTGCGAAACAAAGATTATATGAATATGGCGACAAACCGGGTAGATACCTAGCATTTCTTGCAAAGAAAAAGAAAGCCCCTCAAACTATCCCGACCATCAAGGAAAGTACAGGTACCCTGATTCATGATCATAAAAAGATCAATGCGACCTTTAAAGAATTTTATTCTGAACTATATAGATCGCAGGATTGTGAAGATAGGATTAAGAGTATGCAGTCATTTTTTAAAAATTTGACCTTCCCGGGCCTGACTCCGGAACAGGTGTCGGCCCTAAATACCCCTTTAACAGTCCAAGAAATACTTGAGGCAATTAGGCAACTTCAGAGCGGAAAAGCACCGGGCCCGGATGGTTTTCAAGCTGAATTCTATAAAGAATTTACAGGAATATTGGCTGACCCACTTATGGATATGTATAATTTTGCGCATAGTCAGGTCTGTCTCCAGCCCTCGCTGAAAGAAGCAAATATTTCTCTTATCCTCAAAAAAGGAAAAGACCCAGAAGACTGTGCATCTTACAGACCAATATCCTTACTAAATGTAGACTTTAAAATTCTCTCAAAAATGTTAGCACTAAGACTAGAAAGGGTACTGCCATATATTATAAAGGAGGACCAGACGGGATTTATTAAGGGCCGCAGATCATCCAATAATATCAGAAGGGTCTTGAATAAGATCCAAGCCTGTCATCAGGGAAAGATACCAGGAGTAGTAATTTCATTGGATGCGGAAAAGGCATTCGATAGGGTTGAATGGTCATATTTATTTTACACATTGGAAAGGTTTGGCGTTGGACAGGTGTTTACCAAATGGGTTTCAACATTGTATAATGACCCCAAAGCAGCTGTTATTACTAATGGGTTAAGATCAGATGGCTTCAGTGTGGGTAGGGGCTGCCGTCAAGGATGTCCTCTCTCACCATTGTTGTTTACGCTGATAATCGAACCATTAGCAGAACCATCCGGACTGATCCTAATATAACGGCCCCGAGGATTGGTACAGGTAAACACAAAATTACCCTCTATGCAGATGACGTTCTCTTATTCCTCAGTAATCCTTTAATGTCAGTGCCTCGTCTAATTCAAGTTATTAATACATTTAGTGCATTCTCAGGCTATAAAGGGCAATGTTTCCATGCAGAGGGTGGTGCAGGTATGGAATGAGCTGCCAGAGGAAGTGGTGGAGGCCGGTATAATTACAGCCTTTAAAAGGTATCTGGATGGGTATATGAATAGGAATGGTTTAGAGGGATATAGTGCTGGCAAAGGGGACTAGATTAATGTAGGATATCTGGTTGGCGTGGTCAGGTTGAACTGAAGGGGTGTGTTTCCGTGCTGTACATCTGACTCTAAATAATAAAAAGTCTACTTTTGCAATGAACAAACTATATCCATGTTAACAAGGCTTAGTGCACAACCTGCTTCGCAAACCATTCTCAACAGGTCCTGCCCCTTCAATGACTGAGGAACATATACATGCTGGTGCATAGTATCCTTCACTAGTATTTACACACTACCCTCAGCAATTGCACAAGTAACAGCAAAGAGTAAACAGCACAAGGATTAAACACACAGTGAGGAGTAAACAGCACAAGGATTAAACACACAGTGAGGGGTAAACAGCACAAGGATTAAACACACAGTGAGGGGTAAACAGCACAAGGATTAAAAACACAGTGAGGGGTAAACAGCACAAGGATTAAACACACAGTGAGGGGTAAACAGCACAAGGATTAAACACACAGTGAGGGGTAAACAGCACAAGCGCCAGTAAAAGCAGATGGAAAGTGAGTGTAAAATACCGGTGTCTGCCCCGGGCCGCACGGCGCCATTTTCCTAACGGCTGCCCTCCCGCCGCTTCCTCGCTCGAGCGACTTCTCCTCCCAACCGCCTTCGCCCCCGCGTGACGTCTGCACGGGGGGATGGGCGGGGCCGGGGGAGCCTCACCGTCACCAAGCAACAGCCACCTCGCGCTACAACTGCTCATTCACAAAAACAAACTCTCCTGTCTCGCTCTGCAGCTGCAGGGGGGGACACTGCCACGTTTCGAGGAGCCCTGTCTACATTGGGAAAGCTCACCGCTCCATTTAAACAGATATTCCCACATCCCACTTGCCTGCATTTGGCCCATTTCCCTCTAAACCTTTCTATTCATGTACCCATCCAAATGCTGTTTCAATGTTGTCACTGTACCTGCATCGACCACATCCTCAGCAAGGTCATTCCACATGCAACTCACCCTCTTTCAAAATGTTGCCCCTCCGCTTCCTTTTAAATCTCTCTCCTTACATTAAAAAAAATGCCCCCCGAGTTTTGAGTTCCCCTACACTAAACAAGAGCCATTTGCTATTCACCTTACCTCCACTCCTCATGATTTTATCAATCTCAAGGAGGTCAACCCCCAACCTCCTGTGCTCCAGTGAATAAAATCCTAGCCTCTCCTTATAACTCAAACCCTCCAGTCCTTACAACATCCTGGTAAATCTTTATTAAACCCTCACTAATCGTATTCTTCCTATTACTGGGCCATCAGAACTGTACTCAGTACTCTGAAAGTGACCTCACCAACATCCTGTACAACCTCAACATGATGTCCCAACCCCTATCCTCAGTGGTGTGAACAATGAAGGCAATGTTGCAAAATGCCACCTTAACCACTCTGTCTAGCAGTGATGCAACTTGCAAAGAACTATGTACCTGAACACCGACTCCCCCCACCTCCATGTCTATCTGTTCTCTAACATGACTCATGGCCCAACCATTATCTGTACAAGTTCTTGTTTTAGCAAAAATGCAACCCCTTGTTTTTATTAAGCCTCTCTCTCACACACATACTCTATCTCAGACAGACAGTCACACACCTCTCAACACTCTCACACTCGCAGCCTCATACTCCATCACACTCTCACTTTCCCAAGCATGCACACATACACTTCTGCGCACACTCACACACAAACTCACATGCACACACTCTCATTCTCTCATGCACGCACACATACTACTCTTTGGGGTGAAATTATTGGCAGAATTATATTTGCAGATACATTCAATTTTGTTCAAAAAGCACACAATCTGCAGGCAGTCAATCCATGTAATATTTTACAAATTCCAACTTTGGAAACAGAACCGGTCTGATTCAAGATTGGAATACTGACAGACTCAAATCTCACACCTTTGGGGAGATCCAAGATGGCGGCGACTCAGCAAGTCTGAGTTTACAGTGCTCTTCCCAAAACCTGGGTAAAGTGAGTTACTCACCCCCACCACACTTACCAAACCACCCAAAAAAAATTCTAACCTTAATTAGCTGCTTACTATTATATTTAAGCAGTTTAATATTAAGTGGATAATGAGTAAACCAAAGGGATCCCGCAGCTCTCAGAAAACAAAGACCCCTCCCCCACCCTCCTCTCCTCCGGCTGCAGCTGATGTAAAAACAGGCCTTGAAGAGATGATTGCCAGGCTGGAATCGACACTCGTCAATTTCATCGCAGAATCCAGACAGAGATGGAATGCATTCGAAGAAAAGTTACAAAAGTACAGCGAGGCTCTCGAGGAATTACAGGGCCGAGTGAAGGGGGCGGAGCTAAAGGCCACGACCTCCGAGGCTGCAGCACAAACAGCTGCAGAACAGGTGCCAGCTCTGGAGCAGAGAGTCCGGGCCTTTGAAATCTACATGGATGACCTGGATAATAGAAATCGGAGAAAGAATATCCGTCTTCTGGGCCTCCCTGAACAAGAAGGGAAAGGACAGTTAGCAGTATTTCTGGAGCGATGGCTGCCCCAGCTTTTAAACCTGGGGGCTGAAACTGACCAGGTAAGGGTGGAGTGGGCCTACCGGGTCGCAGTACGCGGATCTGGCCCAAACCAGCGCCCACGCCCGGTCCTGTTCCGGCTGCAGAGTTATAGGGAGAGGCAGATACTCCTGGACGCCTCCAGAAAGCTTGGAAAGGATCCTAAAGCTATGATTCATGAAGGATCCAAGATTATGTTATTTCAGGACTTCTCCCCGGCTTTGGCACGAAGGAGGAAGGCGTTTGATGAGGTGAAGAAATGTCTACGGAACTTAAATATTCAATACACCTTACGCTACCCAGCGACGTTATGCTTTAACCACGAAGGATCCGAGTATAATTTTAGATCACCAGAAGAGGCTGAGGAACTTTTAGACTCGTTTAAATAAATCGTAAGAGACAATTTATGTTGGCTTGCCTCTTCCACACTCCGTGGGGAGAAATGGATACTTTACTCTACTTTACTTTTGCTTCTGGGAGCAGGGTTGTCTTCTCTTGCTATTTTATGTTATTATACTTAACTGTAATTTGTTGGAGTTGTAATTTTATAGTTATGTGTGTTTGTACGTGGCATTGATGCTATCAGATATACTCAGGTATGGGTGGGGAGGGGTGGGGGTGGGGCGCTCACTGTCAACTCTAGCTCGGTATTATATCTAAATCCTATTAAGGAGCGCCCGGGTCAAGGGTGGGACACTGTTTGGGACAGGATATGGTGGACCTTTAGAAAGGAAGTAAGGCCCCCTGAGAACAAGGGGGAGGATCTCCATTCAAACATGTTTTATTTTTTTTTGTTCTTATTGTTTGGAAATAGTTTCCTTTTTATTATACTGTTATGAGTGTATTAGAGAACATTTTCTCTTGTTTGAAGGATGTAGGTGACTCAACTATACACTCTGGATAATTGTGGATTAGATTAGTAGTTAACTGAGTTTCATTGTTTTTCTTTCTTCTTTAGTATCATTCCTTTGAATTTTGATGATTATATATTTAAGATCTATTTTTATATTAATGTTTGTGCTTGAAAGTTCTGTTTATTTTTGTAAATCTGTCAAAATATTAAATTTCTAATAAAAATATCTTTTAAAAAAAAAATCTCACACCTTTAATGCATTGTCTGAGCGGAGATGTCTTTTTTTATAAAACCTTAAGTCATCTCAAGAACATTGTTACATATTAATGAACCAAAGCCCACACCCATTCTAAGAGATGAAGACTATCTAAGTTTGTTCAATATATTCTATCAGTTGCTTGACACTGATCTTTTGATATAAGTTCTGTGTCTTATGATGCTGTTCCATGAGGCTTATGTATTGATGAGCTGAAAATGTGTTGCTGGAAAAGCGCAGCAGGTCAGGCAGCATCCAAGGAGCAGGTGAGTCGACGTTTCGGGCCTGAGCCCTTCTTCAGGAAGACTCTCCTGCTCCTTGGATGCTGCTTGACCTGCTGCGCTTTTCCAGCAACATATTTTCAGCTCTGATCTCCAGCATCTGCAGTCCTCACTTTTTCCTTATGTATTGATGAAGCAAGATGGTACAGATGAGACGATAGAGAATTACAGATCACCAAGGAAGGATTGAAAGAGAGAGTTAAGAAGAGCAAAGAGAGGACACGAGCAGTCTTTAGTAAATAGAGTAAAGGAGAACCCTAAAGCTTTCTATAGGTATGTGAGGAATAAAAGGATGATTAGGGTAGGAATAGGGCCAGTCAAAGACAGAAGCGGGAAGTGGAGTGTGGACACTGCAGAGATCGGAGAGGTGCTAAATGAACATTTCTCATCGGTGTTCACTCAGGAAAAGAATGACATATGAGATATTAGACTCGAAAGGATCGAGGTTAGTTACACCCAGGTGTTATCAATTCGAGAAGGAGTGAAAGGAGACAAGTCCCCTGGGCTGGATGGGATTTATCCAAGGATTCTTTGGGAAGCGAGGGAGGAGATAGCAGAGGCTTTGGCTTTGTTATTTGAGTCGTCATTGTGTATGGGTTGAATACCTGAGGACTGAGGGATTGCCAAATGTAGTGCCCTTATTCAAGAAGGGCAGCAGAGATGACCCAGGTAATTATAAAGCAGTGAGTCTTCCTTCTATTGTAGGAAAGATTTTGGAAAGGATTATAAGAGATAAAACTTATAATCATCTTGCAAACAACAATTTGATTTCAGATAGTCCACATGGTTTTGTCAAGGGCAGGTCGTGTCTCACAAACCTCATTGAGTTTTTTGATAAGGTGACCAAGCACGCAGATGAGGGTAAGGCAGTTGACGTGGTATACTTGGAATTCAGTAAAGCCTTTGATAAGTTTCCACATGGTAGGCTAATGGAGAAAATGCAGAGGCATGGAATTGAGGGTGATTTAGCAGTTTGGATTAGAAACTGGAAGAAGGCAGCGAGTGGTGGTTGATTGAAAATATTCAGTCTGGAGTCCAGTTACTCGTGGTGTTCCACAAAGATGTTTTGGGACCACTGCTGTTTGTCATTTTTATAACTAACTTAGGCGAAGGCACAGGTGGATGGATTAGTAAATTTGCAGACGACACTAAAGTTGGTGGAGTAGTGGACAGTTTGGAAGAATGTTACAGATTGCAGGGGGATTTGGATAAACTGCAGAATTGGGCTGAGAGGTGGCAAATGGAGTTCAATGCAGCTAAATGTGAGATGATGCACTTCGGGAAGAACAACAGGATGGCAGAGTAGTTGGTCAATGGAAAGATTCTTGGTATTGTGGATGTGCGGAGGGATCTTGGAGTCCATGTGCATAAATCAATTAAAGTGTTGCAACCCAGGAGTATAGTGCTGTTTAGAAGGCACATGGTGTGTTAGGTTTCATTGGTAGAGGGATTGAGTTCCAGAACGGAGAAAGACGTTTTCCTAGGATGATGACGTTAGCGTGTACGAGAGGGCATAACTACAAATTGAGGAGTGATAGCTTTAAGACAGATGTCAGAGGCAAGGTCTTTACACAGAGAGTGGTAAGGGCGTGGAATGCCCTACCTGCTAAGGTAGTCAACTCAGCCACATTAGGGAGATTTAAACAATCCTTAGATAAGCGCATGGATGATTTTGGGATAGTGTCGGGGAACGAGCTGAGAAGAGTTCACAGGTCGGCGCAACATCGAGGGCCGAAGGGCCTGTTCTGTGCTGGATTGTTCTATGTTCTAAACTTAGTGCAGGAGGCTGAAAGAAATGAGCAGCTTTAAAACAAAAACCTCTTGGAGCTCAAAGCTTTCAATGAGAGTCTGAGCCGGTGGTAAGTTCAGGTAACCTTTATTGCAATCCAACTTGGTTACAGCTTCAGATCCTCCCAGCAAAAAGGCAGAGAAAAAGTAGTTGCTTTTTGAACAGCTCAAGGTGAAAGTGCACACACCACACCTCCCCTGCCCACCCCCCCCCCCCCCCCCCCCCCCCCCCCACCTCACTGTCTTTACTATTGGCCAGCACCAAGTTGTCCCTTTGTAATTGGATCCTTGGTACAGCCGTAACCCGGAGGAAGTATTGCCTCACTCAGCAGTTTCAACCCATACCCTGTCTCCAACTAAGTTTCTCCCCGCTCCTTTGCCAGTGGGGGGAGGGCAGTGTAGAGTCAACCAGACTGCTGTGGGTCTGGAGTCACGTGTAGGCCAGACCGGGTAAAGGATGCAGCTGGAACGACTGAGTGAATCCTTTCCCACAATGGCAGTTCCCTTCCCGAACAAGGGAGAGAGTGAATCAGATGGGGGCTTTCTCCCTCTACCACCCCCTCCCTGAAATGGTCTCATCGTTAGATTCCAAACTCCACGTTTCTGACCGAATACCAATTCTGCCATCTGTCGTGGCGGGATTCAAACCCGGGAGACCCCGGAACCGGTCGATTGATAATCGAATCGATAATGGGACTCGGCCGTCACTCCTTCAATCCCCCTGCGATGGCACGTGAACTCGCTGGTGGCTCCGCAGGTTGGAGGAGCAGGTGAAGCCCTTCCCGCATTCGGGGCAGCTGAAGGGCCTCTCCCCGGTGTGGATCCGCTGGTGGGTCAGCAGGGTGGAGGAGCAGGTGAAGGCCTTCCCGCACTGAGAGCAGGTGTACGGCCTCTCTCCAGTGCGGACCCGGCGGTGGGTCAGCAGGGTGGATGAAGTGTTGAAGGCCTTCCCACACTCGGGGCAGCTGAAGAGCCTTTCCCCCGTGTGGACCCGCTGGTGGGCCAGCAGGTGGGAGGAATGTCTGAAGGCCTTCCCACATTCGGTGCAGGGGAATGGCCTCTCCCCGGTGTGACTGCGCCGATGAGTCTCCAGGGTAGACAGGAAACGGAAGCCTTTCCCACAGTCCCCACACTTCCACAGTTTCTCCACAGGGTGGGATTCCTCGGGTTTCTCCATGCCCAAAGCTTCAGCTGCACACAAACACGTGTAGAGCCCCTCCCTGCCGTGAAATCCCCTTCCCAGGCTGTATAACTGTTTCAGGCTCCACACACAGTGCGCTCCAACAGTGGGGTCTCTCGTCCAGTCCCACTGATGCTGAAAATGTCCTCAAACAGGAACCAAAAAGTGTTGATCCCTCTCACAGAAATCACAGGCAAAAATTGTTGTGGTCCCGATGGATTGAGTGACTGTCAGACATTGACATCAAAGTGAGGACTGCTGACGCTGGAGAGTCAGTCAAAAAATGTGGCGCTGGAAAAGCACAGCAGGTCAGGCAGCATCCGAGGAGCAGAAGAGTCAATGTTTCAGACATAAGCCCTTCATCCGTTGATTTTGAAACTTCAGTCTTCAGATTTTCAAATACTCTGCAAAAAGAGATTACAAAAAGTCATCACTATCAGTGCAGGGTAGAAATTCAGAACAAGCAATTCTACTTTCTGTGGAATATTCTTTTGTTGTTCCACAAAATTGAAAGCACCATCCCACTCTCCCTTCCCCTCTGTTCTCACTCCGCTCTAACTAATTCCCCTGAAGGTGCTGATTCAGGATCTTACAGGGACAGAAAAAGCAAAAACATCAAGACTGACATCTCTCTGAATTTTGGATGCCTCCACCTGACAGTTAATATCTATCACAACACTGGGATCCTGCTGAGAGTGAGCAGGTCTGATTTTAGGAAGCAAAAAAAAAGTGTCAATTCAGGGTGAACCTGCAATGCAGCTTCTTGAGGAAGGGCCAGACACAAAATGGTTAATGACCCCGGGAAGGTGGGAGCAAAATGAGACATCAAGGCATTAACACCGATACACTTCAGTCAAACTCTTCTGCTCCCAGTCAGGGCAAAACATGTTCTGAAAGTCCAGCCTTCACAACCACACTTCTGCTTTCATTGAAGACAATTAGAGTCACACAGCACAGAAACAGACCCTTTAGCTCAATCTGTCCGAGTTGATCAGATATCCTAAAGTAATCTAGTCACGTTTGCCATCACTTGGCCCCTATATGGGCCGGATGCCGGCAGCTGGGACTAAATTGGGTTGGCTATCATGTGCAATAGAGCTAAGGGAGAGCCTAATGGGAACAGAATTTTGAGGACCATTGTCTACCAGATGTACAGCACAGGAATAGTCCCTTCGGTCCAACTCATCCATGCCGATCAGATATCCTAAATCAATCTAGTCCCATTTGACAGCACATGGCCCATCTCCCTCTAAACCCTTTCTATTCATATACCCAGCGAGATGCCTTTTAAATGCTGTAATTGTACCAGCCTCCACCACTTCCTCTGGCAGCTCATTCCTTACATACACCACCCTCTGAATATAAGAGTAGCCCCTTAGGGCCCTTTCAAACCTCCCCCCAACCCTAAACCTATTACCCTCTCATTCTGGACTCCCCCATTCCAGGGAAATGCCTTGTCTATTTATCCTATCCATGCCATTCATGATTTTATAGAAACCTGTAGGGTCACCCCTCAGCCTCTGGTACTCAAGGGAAATCAGCCCCATCCTGATCAGCTCAAACCCTGACAACATCCATGCCAATCTTTTCTGAATCCTTTCAAGTTTCACAACATCCATGACATCCTTCCTACAGCAGAGAGACCAGTACTGCACACAATATTCCAAATGTGGCCTAACCAATGTCCTGGACAGCTACAACGTAATCTCCCAAATCCTGTACTCAGACGATTGAGAGGGTGGGCGTGGCCAAGCCGGGCGCACGCACTGCGCCTGCGTTGTCCTGCACCATTTGCTCCTATTCATTCGCTACAGAGAATCCCCACAGAGTGGGACCAGGCCGCTCGGCCCAACGAGTCCACACCGACCCTCTGAAGGGGAACCCACCCATTCCCCTACTGCTCTACATTACCCTGACAAATACACCTGACCTGCACATCCCTGGGCACTATGGGTAATTTCGCAAGGCCAATCCCAATCAAGGCCAGTGAGCAATGTAGTGATGTGGGAAATGAACAACACAGAATGATGGAAAGGGACAAGGAGGGTAAATGTATCAGCAATCAAAACCGGATTGCAAAGATCATACAAATTAAAACCGAAAACAGTGCGTCTGCATGTGTGCTGCACTGTTACAAAAGTGAATGAATTGACTGCACACATTGAAGAGAATAATTATGACCTGAGACTTCTTACATAGACATGGCTTCAGGCCGACAAGGATTGGATCTTGAATATCGAGGGGGGAGTCAAACAGGAAGCTCCGGCCTATCACCCTCACCTTGACCTCCTTCCACCTATCGCATTTCCAACACCCCTACCCCAAGTCCCTCCTCCCTACCTTTTATCTTAGCCTGCTGGACACAATTTCCTCATTCCTGAAGAAGTCTTCATGCCCGAAGAGGGTTGGCATTGCTAATCAAAACACTGATCACAGTAATCCGGTGTCAGGTCGGATTTCAGGTCCTGGTTTCTCTGTCCTGTTGATCTCCCTGTTCCCACAGAGTAAGATGTTGGTCTGTTCTCAGCTCTGCTGGATTTCTGAAGTTTTGATTCCCCAACCCCCCCACATCCTTTACACCTTCCAGAACAATACAACATTCAGTCAATCGAAACCCAATCCACTATCTCCCAGCCTGACAACCGACCAGACACAGAGTGTAGTTGTACCAGGGAATCAAACAAGAAAAGTGAAACAAAAAAATAGAAATAAATAGGTGCTCATGCTTAAGGTTTGTCAATAGGAAGTAAACCAGAAATAGGGGTCTCCCAGGATTCTGATAGTGCCCGACTTGAGGAATTCTCTTTGCCTTATATCTAACTGTTAGTACCCAGCTATGACTTACAACAATATTTACGCCAACAGAAATAAAGTATCTGTTATCAAATACACAGCACGGAAATAAACGTTTTTGCGGTCTCATGCATGTAAGCACACACAGGTCCATGGGGGTGAATTTGCATTTGCAGAATTATATTTTCAGATAAATTCTATTTTGCTTAAAAATACACAACCTGCAAGCTGTCAGAACATGTTGTATTTGATAAATTCCCACTTTAGAAACAGAACTAGTCAGATTCAAGATGGGGATAAAGACAGACTCTGACCTCACACTTTGAACACATTGTCTGAGCTGAGATTGGATTAGATTCTGTACAGTACGGAAACAGGCCCTTTGGCCCAACAGATCCACACCAACCCTCCAAAGAGTAACCCACCAGGCCCCATTCCCCATATTTACCCCTGACCAATGGATGGAACACAATGGGCAATTTAAGCATGGCCAATTCACCGAACCTGCATATTTTTGGATTGTGGGAGGAAACCGGAGCACCTGGAGAAATCTCATGCAGACACGGGGAGAATGTGCAAACTCCACACAGACTGTGGCCAGTGGCTGGAATTGAACCTGAGTCCCAAGCGCTGTGAGGCAGAATTAAGAACCACTGAGCCACCATGCCGCCCAGATGTTGTTACCTTTTGTTATAAAACCTTATGTTATCGAGATTTACACATGAATGATAGTTGCAACCCACTTTAAAAGATGAAAGACGTAACTATCTAGGTTTGTTCAATACATCATTTCAGTGGTAGGACACTTTAATCTTTTTCCATATGATCTTGTACTCCACAACCACCTGATGATGGAGCAGTGTCCAAAAGCGAGTACTTCCAAATAAACCCAGAAAGTCCAGTCTTCACAACCACACTTCTGCTTTCACAGCATGGAAACAGACCTTACGGCCCAACTTGTCTGTGCCGACCACATATCTGAAATTAATCTCGTCCCGTTTGGCAGCACGTGACCCACACGACTCTAAACCATCCCGATTCATGTACCCAGCCAGATGCATTTTAAATATAATCGTACCAGCCTCCACCAACTCTTCTAGCAGTCCGTTTCATACACGCACAACCGTCTGTGAAAAAGTTGTCCTTCACGTCCCTTTTAAATCATTCCCCTCTCACCTCAAAACATATGCCCTCTAGCTTTGGACTCCCCTAACCTGGGGAAATTCCTGATAAAGGGTTTTTGCCCGAAACGTCGATTTTCCTGCTCCTCGGATGCTGCCCGACCTGCTGTGCTTTTCCAGCACCACTCTGATCTAAACTCTGGTTTCCAGCATCTGCAGTCCTCACTTTTGCCTAGGTCGAACCCTCTACCTGTCCACACCTATGCCCACTTCACCACCCAGCACACCCTTTATCTGTATCACCCCCTACACCCATCCCCAATCCTGAACAAGGGTTACACCCGAAACATTGACTTCTCCACCTCCTGATACTGCCTGGCTTGCTGTGTTCTTCCAACCTCCTGCCTGTCTATTTTGCCAATTAAGACACAGACCTGGAGTACCGTTTCCAGAGTCTGTCCCCACCCCGACACACTCCCTTTCCTTTTAGTTGCTGCAAGTCAACAACTGCACCCCAGAATGAAGATTAAATGGAAAAGGTGGCAAGAGAAGAGAGTGCCGTACTCACAGATAACGGACAGAGGAATTTGCAGTCTGGGATAAAGCTCATTCTTCATTCAGACACGAGCAGCAGCTTCGGAACCTCATGGTCCGACTTCCGCATTCAGACAATGGGGTGACCCTGATTGGCAGGAGGACCAACGTCCTTCCGGTCCTTCAGGGCTCCCTATTGGACAATCGACTTTTAATCGCGCACCTTTTTTTAACGCACAGTGACGAGCATGCCCAGATATTTGCTGACACCGATAAACATGCGCACTGCGTTGCTGACACCGGCAAACATGCGCAGTGTGCTCTTTGGGATGTTGGTGTTTCTGACAGATTTTAAGTGTCCAAATGGTAACAGGGAAAAAAAAGGGGGAGAGCCACAATATTTTCCCCCCGTGTTTCGACATTTTATTGCTTCCGCATTTTGTCTGACTCCTCAACTTTTGTATGTCTTTTCCCCTTGTTGGGAGAGAGTGTGCCCCAGTGAGCTGTCTGTGGGAAGGAGCTGTAACCAGTTACACAGATGAAGAAACATTACCCTGTTCGCAGCAGGGGGTGGCTGTACACGTTTCCTGAGTGTGATCACAGTTTAAAGTGTTCATCAGAAACAGGGAGCTAAAAGGATACCAGAACTGCGGAGAAGCCTGGAAATGTGGGGACAGTGGGAAGGGATTCCATTCCCTATCGGCACTGGAGATTCATCAGCTCAGTCGCAGTGCGGAGAGGCAGTTCTTCAAAACATTATTGCAATATTATTTCCCATTGACAAAAACAGATTCACGCTGCCTGAACTTACACAAGTGCCCTGTCATCACATCTTTAATCATAGCTTTGAACATTTTCCCTATGACATATGTTAAGGTAAATGGTCTACAGTTTCCTGTTCTCGGTCTGCCTTTTTGAAGAAAGGAGTTTTCCAATCTAAAGAAACCTCCACTGAAACTAATGAGGTTTGTAAAATTAAAACTAATACATTAACTGTTTCACTAGCTAGTTTTTCTTTAAGGGTCCAGAATGAAATACTTCAGCCAACTGGGACTTGTGAACTCGTAGTTCCAACAGTTTACTCAGTTCGACTTCCCTGGTCATTGTAATTGTCTTCAGTTCCTCCTTCCCTTTCAATTCCTGATTTCCATCTAGTTCTAAGCTGTTACTTGTATCCTCTCTAGTGAAGACAGATTCAAGCTCTTTTCAATTCTCCGATCATCTCTTTAAACTCTCTTATTGAATCCCCAGACTCATTCTCTACAGAACCAACATTTACTTTGTTAACTTAAAGAAAAAACCCTGACAAAACATTCCAACATTTTTTTTATATTTTTGGCTAACTTTCTAACTCTAATTGCTGTGTTCCTGCCTCCATTATTTCTGATGTTTGTCCCAGCTCTTAACTCTCGCATCAACCTGACTGCATATTCTATGGAACTGACCTTGGTTAAGTGTTGCAAAACACACAAGGGCAAATTTTTCATCTCCAGAAAGTCTTAGTACTGAACACGATAACATTCACTTTGAAATATTGTTCTTCCAAACTTTACCAAGCACACCCTCAAGATTCAAAATCCCACAATGACACCCAGTTTTGTTGTGATCTTCAATTTTGAAGAGAAATTTGAATATCCAGTGATTAACTGGAAGAACTGTTCACGAGGTTTTCACATTTTTACACAAAAACAAATCAACTGGATTAATTTAGCAGAATAGCACGTCTGGCTTTAAATTGTAAATCCAGTTTTCTTTTGAGTGACGGAGCAGGTCCACACCAGATGAGGATCTAATACCTGGATTTAGGCTGTTGTCAGGAGCTTTTATTAACCACAAAATGGCATCTCAATATAAAGTAATATAACAACATGGCTTCAGGCTGCAAATTAACACTGTGTTTAAAATGGCTAAAAGCTGCATTTCTGCATCCCTGAGCTAACTGAATTACAGATTAAGCAAACAATGCCTTCTTCATAGTATGGATATAATTAAGCTAGATAGGGCATTACTGACCATCCCAGCTAACCTTGAAGCACAGGTATGAGGAGATAATGCATGTAAAACAACATTGTTTCCCAGGAAATATTGTTTCCCAGGGTTAACCTGTTGTCCATTATGTAATTTCATGCAGTACTATCTCTAAGAAACATATGAAAATTGCTTTTTGTTCCAAGTTAATCACGCAGTTTCTCCAAGGAACACAGAATCTTTTAATATCTGTGTTGCTGGACAAATCTTTGCCCAGACGTTACTAATTAAAGTGTGAAACCTTACTGAAACAGACCATACTCCTAGTGTTCATTTAACTGATCTCGGAACTGAGAGACTCCTCCCGGGGTTGAGATCTGCAACTCTCACTGTGCTTTTGGTGTGACCCATGATTACAGAGCCTTGTGGGAACATAGAGGATTTTTAACCCCCATGGGGCAGACGAATAGTAATGCTGTTTTGTCCAATCAATCTGGCAGCTATCCAAGATATTCAGCTCACGCTGAGGCAATGGATACAGTCTTCCAAAGGAATGAGCAGATGAATGCTACTGCCAAGCAGGCAGCCTTACACCCCAAACTTCTGGTCCCATTGGGTCCCCAGCAAAACCCGGATAGAGACAATATGGGGATAGGAATGTCAGGCCTGGGTATGGGACTGAAATCACAGGGGAAGCCCCCTGCTGAGCAGCACAAACTATGGCCTCAAATAGGGTACTCCCTCGATACTCAAACTGAAATGTGGGTGATCCCTGATGGACTGGTTTGTGTTCCTTCTTTGCTGCTGCTTACTTCAATTGTACACACTTGGGCAAGGAGGAAATGGTTAATACTTATTACAAATCTGGTGTCACCCAGATTTCCAGAAAGCAGCTGGGAAAAGAGCTGAAGCGTGTTTAATTTGTAAACAAACTGAATGCATGCTGTAAGAGGGATGCCCTGAGGTTGTTAACCCCCTCCCTGCCTGGTCAGCCTTTTTGCCTGTCTGCAACTTGCTTTTATAGAATTATGTCGCGTACATTGTTATGAATATTGTCTAATAATAGCAGATGTATTTAGTAGATGAATCAAAACCATCCCAATGGCTGAAACAGCTGACTCTATAGTGTTGGACAAGTGGGAAATATTTGCATCAGTTAACCAAAACTCTTCAGAGTTTACATTCACGGGTCCGCCAAGCCTCAGCATTAGGCCCCGGGGTATATTGGAGCTGAGATGGAAAGGCCTGTCCCTAGTCCTGCTGGTTCCCCGTTCAGCAGGCAAGGTCATGGGGAGGCCGCATGGACACACACTACACAATGCAAACCAGCGCCACCTCCTGGAGGAACACCAGAAGACCCCGTCAGAGACACATCTTCAGCCTTCACCCGTGAATGGCTCAGTCTCATCATTCTGCCTGGCACTGCACTCTTCCTTATCTTTCTGTCACTGACTATGTTTGATTGGGACACAATGGATAGCCTGATAACCTGTAGTAAATGGGAATTACTGTGTAATACTTTTCATTACAGGACATAGCTTTGTGCAGAAAAGGACAGCCGCTCTAGCTGCTGGGTTTGTGCCCATATTCCCACCCACTCCAAGGGAAGGATCCCTCTGAGATCCATACCTTTTAATGAGTCTGACCCTGCTGAATGGGGGCTGCATCAGGGTCATTCTGCTGCTGTCACAACTTTTCACATCCCCCTGGTTTCCTAAGTGGGTGAGCACCCCAAACTCTGACGGGGATAATACCCACCTCCGCTGGCAATCAGTGGGACATACAATGGATACATTCAAGGGTTGGTTCCAGCCTCAATACTATCACTCCTGCGGTGTTTGAGCACCCAGTGTGAAGTGGGGAGGACAGGTCACAGGATCTCCTCGTGGGTCTGCTCCTGGGCCTGGCCAAACTGACCATAAACAGGTCCAGGCAGCAGGCCGTGGAGGGGGGTTGTTAGGGCCGACTGCCTGCCCCTCCTCTGTGGGTATGTCAGAGCCGGGGTGTCTCTGGAGAAGGAGCACGCGGTGCCCACCAACACCTCTGGGCTGTTCAGAGAGAGGTGGGCACCGCAGGGAGTGGAGTGTATTATTTCCCCATCCAACTCTATTTGGATTTGATCCCTGCCCTCCCCCTCACTATGTGATCATGCAGCATTGCCCTCTGAGAGGGGCACTGCTTGTCACTGGCCACTCAGGTGTTTCCTTTCTTCCTGGTGGTGGAAGGTGAATAAAGATTTGTGCACTTGTTGTCTCTCACTGTGTCTCACACCTGCACACACACAACATGGGTGCGGGGGGAAATATAAGCACTCCCGCAGTTAGGCAGTAGTGTGGGGGTAGAGAAGAGAAAAAAAATACAACCCCTCCCGTACACCCCCCTCCCTGTTCCTCACCAATCTCACAGCCAGGACTCCACATCTAGGAAGTATTTGCATCAAGAGGAAGCATCCCTCAGGATGGCAGGCTGGTTTCAGTAAGTGTCTGCACTCCCTCCTCCTTCCTTTAACTGCTTACCAGCCCACTGCAGACAGGAATGTACTTATCCTCAGGGTTCCCAACAAGATCGCCATCAATTCCCCATTTCCCACCTTTTAGATTGGAACCCAATGCAATCATTTGTTGCCCTTCAATGACACTGATTTCATTTGTGGCCATACGGCCTCCCCCTGGCTGCCTACCTCCTGGACTGGCAGCTGGGATTTAGGTTATGTTGTCCCGTTCCTTTACCACTCTCACACTTTGCCTTTTGAGACTTCCAAACCACAAATCAAGAGAGCGCTCACAACTTTTCAGCACCTTTTCTCTACCTTCTCCCCTCCCTATGCTCCCCTCCACCTTGAGGTTGAGGGTTAGTGAATTGCTACCACTCTGGAAGAGATTGTCAATGCCACATCTTCAGCCTTTGACCTGCTCAATGCAGGGATGGTCACTGTCCTCACCATTGCTCTCCAAAGTCACATGGCCCTCGACTCCCTGTTAGCCGAGAAACGAGGCACTTGTGCCCTTATCGGCTCTGACTGCTGTACCTACATCCCTGACTCCAGTGACAACATTACTAACATTGCCGCCCACATTGGCAAGGCAGCCTCCTCCCTCCATGACACTACTCCCTGTTGGGACCTTTGGACATGGATGGGTGGCTGGCTTGGCTCTTGGGCTTCCGCTTTCTTCCAGGGCCTTGTGCTTCTCATTGCTGGTTTTGTTCTGCGGGCACATGGCATTATTTTCCAGAAACAGTGCTGTGCCCATTTCAGCTGCCTTCTGATGCCGAATATCCCAGCATCTTCCCAACTTGTGCCGCTTCTCATTTCTGACATTTCCGCACCAATGGATGGTTTCACTGACACTCTCTCTCCTGATCCTGGTGACCTGGACTATGACAGTTACCTTGGCGACTCTAAACCCCCATGGCCAACAAGCCCCACTGGGTCTGCTACATCCCTCCTTTTGCCGGTTCCTCTGAACTGATCTCCTGATTTGGTGAAAGGAAAGAAGGAAGGAATTGTGGGAGAATTATTATATTCTGGTCAGCCATTTTATCACATATTAAAAACCTGGAAACCACTTTCAATCTCAGCTTAGTGCCTGCTTGCCAAAGCTTCTGTGTCCCAGGCTAAGATTGTGTTTCCCAGGCTCAACAGAGACACTCGGCCTTGCAGCTGTACTGCTACCTGATAAACAAATTCTTTCCTTCCCTGGGAATATCCTTCTCTTTGCAAGGACCTATTGTATACTTAACAGATTCTAACCAACACTGTCCAGACACTACGTGACTGGTCAAAGTGCCTCAGTTTGCTCAATATCCTGCAATTAACAGATTGCTAATTGTTAAATGATTGTGACCTATATAATCACACAACTTTGTTTGTCATCGGAGTGACTTGTGATTATTAGGTTGTCTTGGCTCTCCCTGTGAGCTCCCGAATAAACAGTCAATAACTCAAGGTTTGTGTGTCATGATTACTTATCCAATACTTATTGGACTACTACGAGCAAGTCACCCACAGCATAATCCCCTTCCATCCCCAACATGGATCAAGAGGCCATCCTTTTTTGCCAGACAAATAAATGTCTCAAACTCAGGAAACAAAGCCTGTCAAACATTAACAGGCACAGATCTAGACCAACCTTTTCCAGAGTCTGTCCCTTCACCTCGATTGACTTTCTTTTTCCCTCAGCTCCTACAAACCAACAGCTGAACCCAAGGATGTGAAAATAAATGGGAAAGGGGGCGAGAAAAGAGAGTGCGGTACTTTCAGATGTTAAACAGAGGAAGGAAGTTGCAATCTGGGATACAGCTCAACCTTCATTCAGAGAGAGAGGGGGAGCAGCAACTTCAGAAGCTCATGGTCCAAACCATCCACATTCAGACAATAGGAGGGCTCTGATTGGCAGGAGGACCAGGCTCCTTCCGGTCCTTCAGGGTTTCCCAAAGGTTCGTCTCTCCGTCCATCAGAGCGATGAGGGGCGGGGCCCCAAATCGATTTCACACATGCGCACCATAAGCACTGCTCACGGCCGATAGAATGGTTTCTTGATCGCATGGGATTGTGGGTGATACATCAACCATTAAAGAGATGTAATCAAGTGTTCCATATGCCTTCTTAAACGTCCTTTGTCGTATATTGCTGATGTTTTCGTCAGGAACTAATCTTTAATCGATATTAGATTGATACACTGAGTGAAACACTGCAGGCATTCAACTCTAAACACTATTTCCAATTCAGTGTCAGTGCAGCACTCTTTATTTGTCCTCACATCAGGACAGAATCAAAGCCCTATATCTGTTTCACCTGAACCTCGATTTTTGTTTAGTTTGCAGGTTCCAACCCTCTGTTTCAATCATTTACTAAAAGTTACTCATGGTACATGTGCATCGCTGGCTGGCCAGCTTTTAGTTCCCCTTGAGAAGGAGGTGGTGACCCGCCTTCTTCAACTGCTGTGATCCATAATGGTATGGTGACCCACAATGTCCTTTGGGTGGGAATTCCAGGATTTAGACCCAGGGACACTGAAGGAACAACAATATGTTTCCAAGTCAAGATGGTGAGTGGATTGGAGGGGTACTTGCAAGAGGTTGTGTTCCCAAGTATCTGTTGCCCTGATCCTTCTGGATGGAAGTGGTTGTTGGTGTGGAAGGTATTTTCTCAGGATATTTGGTGAATTTCCGTGGTACATCTTGTACACCGTACACATTCCTGCTTCTGAACAGTGGGCAGAGGGAGTGGATGTATGTGGAGATGGTGCTAATCAAGCAGGCGGCTTTGTCCTGGATGGGATCAAGCTTTTTGAATGTTGTTGAAGCTGCCCCCATCCAAGCTGGTGGGAGAGTAGTCCATTACACTGCTGACTTGTGCCTTGTAGAAGATGGGCAGGGTTTGGGGAGTCAGGAGGTGAGTCACTCGCCACAGTATTCCTGACCTGTTGCCTGCTCTTGTTGCCTGCTCTTGTTGCCATTGTGTCTGTGATTAGTCTATTTGAGTTTCAGGTCAATGGTAAACCCCAAGGATGTTGATAGTGGGGTGTTTAATGACAGTAACACTGTTGAATATCACGGGGCAGTGGTCAGATTATCTCTTTTGGGGATGAGTCATTGTTTGGCATTGGAATGGCATACATGTTACTTGTCACTCATCAGCCCATTGGATATTGTTAAGGTCTTGTTGCATTTCAAACTGAACTGCTTCAGTTTGTGAGGAGTTGTGATCCATGCTGAACATTGTGCAATTATTGGTGAATATCTCCACCTCTGACCTTATGATGGAGGAAGGTCATTGATGAAGATGATTGAGCCTAAGACACTACCCTATGAATTCCTGCAGAGACGTCCTGGAACTGAGATGAGTGACCTCCAACAACCACAGCCATCTCTCTATATGGCAGGTATACCTTAACAATTAAGATACACAATAATATTTCAAAACTAATTGAAGGAATACATATGAGACACCCCTCTTCTGGGAGCCTTCAGTGCAAGTTTTTCTGTTCCAGGAACAATCTGATAAGTGTTGACTGTCATGAACCCTTTTGATCTTGGCCATTTCTCCCCTGCCACCCACAGCACCCCCATCCATTCTCCCCTGCCACTCAAGCGTCCCCTATCCATTATCCCCTGCCACTCTGAGTGCCCCCGTCCATTAGCCCTCACCATTCAAAGTGCCTCCTGTCCATTCTCCCCGCCAGTCCAGCACCCTCTATCCATTCTCCCCGCCACTCACAGCCCCACATCTATTCTGCCCACCACCCTCAGTGCTCACTGTCCATTGCCCCCGCCAATTGCAGTGCCCCCTGTCCATTCTCTCTCCAGCCCCAGCTTATTGTCCATTCTCTCTCTTTCCTCTGAACACTCTGTCCATTCTCCCTCACACAACCCTCTGCATCCCTGTCGTTTCTTTCCCCATCCTCTGTCCCCTCCATCTATTCTCTCCCCACCATCTGCCCCCTACTACTCTCTCACCATACCCTCTGTCCAATGTCCATTCTCCCCCTTTCTCTCTCTCTCCCCATTCTATCTCTCTCCATTTTCTCTCACCTCCCCCTCCCCATTCTCTGTCCCCTCCCCCATTCTCTCTTCCCTTCCCCCAAGTCTCTCTCACCTCAGTCTCTCCCCCTCCCCATTTTCTCTCCCCACCCCATTCTCTCTCCCCTCCCACCATTCTCTCTCTCCCCTCCCCCATTCTCTCTCCCCCATCCCCATTCTCTCACCCCTCTGCCACCCTCGCATTTCCTCTCCTCTCTCCGATTCTCTCTCCCCTCCCTATTTTCTCTCCCCCACCTCCATTCTCTCCCCTCCCTCATTCTCTCTCCCCTCCCCCCATTCTCTCTCCCCTCCCCCGAATCTCTCTCCACACCCACCCCCATTCTCTCTCTCCACCCCCCATTCTCTCTCCGCACCTCACCCCCATTCTCTCTCCCCCATCCCTCCACCCCATTCTCTCTCCCCACCCCCCATTCTCTCTCCCCACCCCCCATTCTCTCTCCTCACCCCCCATTCTCTCTCCCCACCCCCCCCATTCTCTCTCCTCACCCCCCCATTCTCTCTCCTCAATCCCCCATTCTCTCTCCCCCCCACCCCATTCTCTCTCCCCTGCTGTGGGGAAAAACACCAGGCTCGGAGTCAGAATTGCGGTTCAATGACAGAGTTTATTGCACAAGGAAATCCCGGGGCTCCGGGGAGAGAAAGACACCAACAGCACAGTGTCAGCTGCGAGACTTCTCTCCACCCGGAGCACACGTCAAGAAACTTTGATCCATCTTGTGATACAATCGGTCAGGGATGAGATTATTGTCTTTGTAACATGATGTGTTTGTGGTAGTCCTTGCAGAATCGGTGATAGTTGATACAATCATTGTCAGTTCAGGCACAGCCTTTGTTAATTTCCGCACAGTCGTTGTCAGTTTCAGTGAAGACATTGTCCATTTCAATGTCTGAATGGAAACCCATTGTTGTAGTAATGGGCGCTAATTGCTCTTCCTGAGAAGGAGGATTCCTGCAGCCCTGGCTATTAGCATTTGGGATTGAGTGTGTATCAAGCTGTTCGCGCTTCTATAAGAGGTGTTGGCCAGATCCAGACACTTCGGCGGGTAGTGTTCATTACTCATGTGTATTCTCTCCCCCACCCGCCTTAAACTAATCACCTGGGTTGTGAGTCCATTGTGCTGGCATTCTGGTGGCCCCCAGGCAGTGTCTGTATCTGCTCTGCTGTTTCTCTCAGTATTGTGATCCGGCGGCCATCTTGTGTGTCAACTTGGCCAACTGATGGCTCAGTGACCATCTTGTGTATCCGTGTGCCTAGTGTCACCCTGCCCTGTGCCATCGCCCACTTCTCCGCCACGCCCACTCTCTCTCCCCCGCTCAATCTCTCTATCAACCCCACTCATTCTCTCTCTCTGTCCCCCCCCGCCAGTTTCACTCTACCCCCTCCATTTTCTCTCTCTCTGTCCCCCATCCATTGTCTCTTTCCTCCCCAACCCCCACCACACCACACCACACCCCACCCATCCTTTCTCGAGCCTCGAACCATCTTTGACCTCTGTATCAAGCCCTTCAAAAGACAGACACAGAGAGAGAGAAAGAGGAGAGAGAGAGAGAGAGAGAGAGAGAGAGAGAGAGAGAGAGAGAGAAAGAAAGAAAATGGGTCGCGATGACTCTACCTGGGAGTCGGGAGGGGTGAGAAATGGCTGATCTTCGAAATTGAGAATACCTAAAATGATATCTTCAGAAACACCGTTAACGCCAGAAAGCACGTTCAAGTTTTTTTTTTAAAAGAGCTGCTGAAATCTATCTGAAACTTTCACTGAAATCAGCACAGTCAGGCCACTGCTCAGGACAGGCTGGAAGGGGTGAATGGGCGAAAGTGAGGACTGCAGATGAGAGTCAAGATTAGAGTGGTGCTGGAAAAGCACAGCCGGTCAGGCAGTATTCGAGGCTTTTGCCTGAAACGTCGATTTTCCTGCTCCTTGGATGCTGCCTGACCTGCTGTGCATTTCCAGCACCACTCTGATCTTGAATGTAAGGGGTGAATGGCCTAGTCTTTGTCTTGTGAAGTTGGTTCCAACTATCTAGAAATAGCATCACAGAGCACAGAAACATACCCTTCGGTCTATGCCGACCAGATATCCTAAATTAATCTAGTGACCCATTTGCCAGTATTTGACCCCTTATCCCTCGGACTCTATCCTATTCATATCCCCATCCAGATGCATTTTAAATATTATCATTGTACTAGCCTCCACCACTTCCTCTGGCTGACACGCACCACCGTCTGTGTAAACAGGTTACCCCTCAGAAACCTTTCCCCTCTCACCCTAAACCCATGCCCTCCAGTTCTGGACTCGCCCTCCAACGTGGGAAAAAGACATACAAAAGTTGAGCAGCCAGACAGAATGCAATGTCGAACCACAAGGAAAAACAAATTCTGCCTCTACCCCTTTTTTCCTTTTGGCATTCGGACTCTTAAAATCTGACGGGAACACCTGCTTCCCCAGTGAGCATACTGCGCATGTTATCCGGTGTCAGTAACGCAGTACGCATGCCCACCGGTGTCATCAAAGCTCTGGGCATGCTCATCGGTACCCGCAAAAAAAAGGCGCCCGACCTTCCTTTGATGATCCAATAGGGAACCGTGAAGGACCAGAACGAAATTGATCCTCCAGCCAATCAGAGCCACCCCATTGTCTGAATGCGGAAGTTGGACCACGAGTTTCTGAAGGTGCTGCTCCTCTCTTTCTGAATCGACATTGAGCTTCATCCAGACTGCAAACCCCTTCCTCTGTGTAAGATTTGTGAATACGGCACTCTCTTTTCTCGCCCCCTTTGCCATTTCTATTACTTTCCGGAGTTCAATTGTTGACTTGCAGCAACTGAAGGGAAAGGGGGTGAACCCAGGGGGGAGGACAGACTCTGGAAACGTGGTCGAGGTCAGTGTCTCAATTAACAAAATAGACAGACAGGAGGCTGGAAGGACACAGCAAACCAGGCAGCATCAGGAAGTGGAGAAGTTGATGTTTCGGGTGGAGCCCTTCTTCAGGACTGGAGGTGGGTGCTGAGGCAGGGGCTGGAGCTCGGGCTGGGGCTAAAGTGGGGATAGGTGAAGACAGGGACAGGGTATGGCCTGATTAGTCAATGGGGGGAAGAAATCAGGTTGGTGGCAGGAAGGAGTGGAAGTGGGGGATGGAAAGGGAGGTTATTTGAAATTGGAGAACTCGATGTTGAGTCCTGCAGGCTGTAGGCTGCCCGGGCGGAAGATGGGGTGTTGTTCCCCCAATTTTCAGGTTGGTTCATTGTGGCAATAGAGGAAGCCTAAGATGTTTTTGTCAGAAAGGGAGTGGGAAGGGGAATTAAAATGGATGGTGACTGGGAGGTCAGGATGGTCTCTCCAGACCCAGCTGTGATGCTCACCAAACCGTTCCCCAAGTTTACTCTTGGTCTCCCCGAAGTAGAGATGACAATTTGCAAACACGTGGCAAATGCAGTACCACAATGTGAAGTTATAGCCTTTGCTATGAAAAAAAAGCAGAAAGACGGTGTATTGTTTAAATGGTGATACTTTGGGATGTGGAGAAAGTGAGAACTGCAGATGCTGGAGATTCAAGTCAAAGTGTGGCGCTGGAAAAGGTGGTAGGTCAGGCTGCATCAGAGGACCAGGAGGGTCGACATTTCAGTCCCGAGCACTTCATCAGGAATGATGTTTGGATGGACAAAGGGTCTGATTCCGTTCTATATGACTCTAATCATCTTCAGTGAGAGCAGAAGTGTGATTGTGAAGGCTGGAGTTTCAGAGCAGCTTTCAAAGATGTTTTGCCCTTAATGGGAGCAGAAGAAGTTACAATGAAATCTTGCATTTGTGAGACAGCAACTAAGTGAGTGAGTAAATCCGAGGTTTTGGTGCAAAGTGGGAATTCATTGCACTGTGGGGATGAAGCTGTACTTATTGAGTCATTTCTACTGGTGAATGAAACCAGGCTCAAGGTTAGAAGGAGTAAATTTAGGACAGAGATGAGGAGGAACTGCTTTTCCTGGAGAGTAGTGAATCTATAGAATTCTCTGCCCAAGGAATCAGTAGAGGCAGCTTCATTTAGTATATTCAAGACACAGTTGGATGGGTTTTTGCAATGGTAGGGGAATTAAGGGTAGTTGGGACAATGCAGGGAGGAGGATCTCAGCTGATGAATGGATCAGCCTTGATCTTAATGAATGGTGGAGCAGGTTGGATGGGCCAAATGGCCTTCCCCTACTTCTATTGCTATGTAACTGTGTAACCCTGCATTTCCCATGGTTAACACACCTAACCTGCACATCTGTTGTCATTGTAGGCAATTTAGCATGGCCAATCCAAACCAAGGCCGGTGAGCAGTGAGGTGATGTGGAAAATGAACATCAGAGAAAGGGACAAGGAGAGTAAATGTACCAGCAATCAAAAAGATCACAAAAATTGAAACTAAAAATGGTGCATCTGAATATGTGCCGCATTGTGACAAAAGTGAATGAATTGACTGCACACATTGAAGTGAAGAATTATGGTCTGAGACTCCTCACAGGCTTCAGGATGGCAAGGATTAGATCCTGTATATTGAGGGTGTTGTCTAATGGGAAGCTTGGTTAAGGTGGAGGGTTGGCACTGCTAATCAAAGCACTGAGCACAGGGTAGTCTGGTGTCAGCTCAGATTTCAGGTCCTGGTGTCTCTGTCCTCTGTTGATCTCCCTGTTCCCAAGGAGTATGTCGGTCTGTGCTCAGCTCTGCTGGATTTCTGCTGAAGCTTTGTCCCCTTCTACACCTTCTGAAACAATAAAGCATTCAGTCAATCAAGCCCCAACCCACAATCTCCCAGCCTGTCAACCATCCAGGCACAGTGTAGTCACAGCAGGGAATCAAACAAGAAAAATGAAACCAAATTAGAAATGAATAGGTGCTCGTGTTTAATGTTTGTTCATGAGAAAGTAAACCAGAAATAGGGCTCCCCCAGGATTCTCAGGGGAATTTTGTCTCCCTTAAATCTTAGCAGGGAATCAAAGAAGAAATATGAAACCAAATTTGTAAGAAATAGGTGCTGTTGTTTAATGTTTATTCATTAGGAAGTAAACGAGAAATGGGGGTCTCCCAGGATTCTTATACTATCCTACTTGAGGAATTCTCTCTCCCTTGCATCTATCTATGAGAACCCAGCTATGATTTACAACAATATTTACACCAACAGAAGTAAGGCATCTGTTCTCAAATAGACAGAGAGATATACAGGATGGAAATAGACATTTCTCTCTCATGTGCACACACACACACGTCCATGAACATTTGCAGAGCTGAGCAGAAATGTCACTTTTCGTAATAAAACTTTAAGTTCACTTGATAAGGTGCTTTCCAGGAAGTTCTGGGATTTACATGTGAATGATAGCTGCAACCCAGTCTAAAAGATGAAAGACTTGACAATCCAGGTTTGTTCAATGTATCATTTCAGTGGCAGGACACTGTCATGTTTTTCTATAAATTCTGTGTCTTATGATCTTATTCTCCACAACCACTTGACAAAGGAACAGCGCTCCAAAAGCAAGTGCTTCTAAATAAACCTGATGGACTATAACCTGGTGTTGTGTGATTTTTAACTTTGTCCAGGTTAGGGGGGAATTGCTATGCTAAATTACCCATAGTACCCAGGGACGTGCAGGTGAGGTGTGATAGTCAGGGAGTAGAGCAACAGTAGGGGAATGGGTGCGGGTGGGTTACCCTTCGGAGGGACAGTGTGGACTCGTCGGGCCGAGTGGCCTGCTTCCACACTGTGGAGATTCTGTGAAGGGAAGGAATTCCTGCAAACTGTGCAGGGCAGTGTGGGATGGCCAGCCGGCCGACCGCACCCCTTCCTCTCGCCCCTTCTCCCATTCCCTACCCCACCCCCGACCCATTGAAGGCATCGTGGAAGTGGCCCTGTCAGTTTGCGTGAAACTCCCTCCCTCTGGGCAACTCTTCATCCTGGGAGCAAGGGGGGTGGGGGGGTAAATAGGTTCACTTGTGGCAACTGGAATGAATCCAGGGAGGGAGCAGACGCTGCAAACTCAGGTATGTGTCTTAGTTACCCGGTGAGGAGGGACGGAAGGATGGGGTGGGGCCATTTTCCCCATCGCGCCAGAGCCTGAGACGTTTATAATTTCATGAGGGGCATGGATAGGGTAAATAGACAAGGTCTTTCCCTTGGAATTGGGGAGTCCTGAACTGGAGGGTCTTAGGTTCAGGGTGAGGGCAGTGGGGAGATGGAAAAGAGACCTCAGGGGCAGCTTTTTCATGAAGGTGATGCGTATATGGAATGAGCTGCCAGAGGAAACAGACCCTTCGATCCAACTCGTCCTTGCTGACAAGATAGCCAATCCAATTTAGTCCCAGCTGCCAGCACCTGGCCCATATAGGGGCCAAGTGATGGCAAACGTGACTAGATTAATTTCGGATATCTGGGCAGGTTGGGCCAAAGAGTCTGTTTCTGTGCTGTGTGATTCTAATCGTCTTCAGTGAAAGCAGAAGTGTGGTTGTGAAGGCTGGACTTTCAGGGCATGTTTTGCCCTGACTGGTAGCAGAAGAGTTTGACTGAAGTGTATCGGTGTTAATGCCTTGATGTCTCATTTTGCTCCCACCTTCCTGGGTCGTTAACCATTTTGTGTCTGATCCTTCCTCAAGAAGCTGCATTGCAGGTTCACCCTGAATTGACACTTTGTTTTGCTTCCCAAAATCAGACCTGCTCACTCTCAGCAGGATCCCAGTGTTGGGAAAGATATTAACTTTCAGGTGGAGGCATCCAAAATTCAGAGAGATATCAGTCTTGATGTTTTTGCTTTTTCTGTCCCTGTAAGATCCTGAATCAGCACCTTCAGGGGAATTAGTTAGAGCGGAGTGAGAACAGAGGGGAGGGAGAGTGGGATGGTGCTTTCAATTTTGTGGAACAAC
The DNA here is from genome assembly GCF_020745735.1 of Hemiscyllium ocellatum. NCBI lineage: Eukaryota > Metazoa > Chordata > Chondrichthyes > Orectolobiformes > Hemiscylliidae > Hemiscyllium > Hemiscyllium ocellatum. The sequence goes on from NW_026867772.1 coordinate 70,080, forward strand.
AAAAGAATATTCCACAGAAAGTAGAGTTGCTTGTTCTGAATTTCTACCCTGCACTGATAGTGATGACTCTTGTAATCTCTTTTTGCAGAGTATTTGAAAATCTGAAGACTGAAGTTTTTCCAGCACCACATTTTTTGACTGACTCTCCAGCGTCTGCAGTCCTCACTTTGATGTCAATGTCTGACAGTCACTCAATCCATCGGGAACACAACAATTTATGACTGTGATTTCTGAGAGAGCATTCAACGCTTTGTGGTTCCTGTTTGAGGACGTTTTCAGCATCACTTCCCAGCCCCTTCCACTCTTCCCTGCCAACTAGATTCCTTCCTCCCATTCAACAACCAGGTTAGGGGGATAAGGCAGGAAAAGGATACTGATTGAGGATGATCAGCTATGATCATAATGAATGGTGGTGCTGGCTCGAAGGGCAGAAGAGCTGACTCCTGCACCTATTGTCTATTGTACCCTCTACCTGTCTCCACCTCTCCTCACTTCATCACCCTGCCCCCAGCACACCCTTGTTCCACAGCTCTCCCTATACCCACCCCCAGTCCTGAACAAGGGTTCCACCAGATACCTCAACTTGTCCACCTCCTGATACTGCCTGGCTTGCTGCGTTCTTCCAGTCCACCTCCTGATACTGCCTGTCTATTTTTCCAATTGAGACAAAGGCTTGGACTAACTTTTCCAGAGTCTGTCCCTTCGCTGGATTCACTCCCATTCCTTTCATTTGCTCCAAGTCAACAATTGAACCCCAGAATGAAACGTAAATGGAAAAGGGGGTGAGAAAAGAGAATGCTGTACTCACAGATGTTGGACAGAGGAAGGAAGCTGCAGTCTGAGTGAAGCTCAATCTTCATTGAGAGAGAGGAGGGGCAGGAGCTTCAGAACCTCATGGCCCAACTTCCGCATTCACCAATAGGGGAGCTCCGAATGGCAGGAGGACAAGTCTCCTTCCGGTCCTCCAGTGATCCTTATTTGTCCAGCAAAAGTCGGTTTCGCCACTTTTCTGCCGACATTGAGGAACACGCCCAATGTTTTGGTGACACTGGCAAACATGTGTGCTGCTTGTTGACACCGAGGAGTGTACACAATATGCTCTGCAGCAATGCTGGTGTTATTGACAGATTTTAAGTTTCCAAATGTCTATTGGAGATCAAAAAGGGCAGAGCAATAGTTTTTTCCCCCATGTGGCTCGATATTTGATTGAGCAGCCAGACAAATGCAAAAGCAATGTTTTTAAGTCTTTTCCTCCGTGTTGGGGTGACCTTCACAACTAGAGGACATAGGTTTAGGGTGAGGCCACAAAGATATAAAAGGTACCTGAAGGGCAATGTTTCCATGCAGAGGGTGGTGCAGGTACGGAATGAGCTGCCAGAGGAAGTGGTGGAGGCCGGTATAATTACAGCCTTTAAAAGGTATCTGGATGGGTATATGAATAGGAATGGTTTAGAGGGATATAGTGCTGGCAAAGGGGACTAGATTAATGTCGGATATCTGGTTGGCGTGGTCAGGTTGGACTGAATCGGTCTGATTCCGTGCTGTACATCTGACTAAATAATAAAAAGTCAATGAACAAACTATATCCATGTTAACAAGGCTTAGTGCACAACCTGCTTTACAAACCATTCTCAACAGGTCCTGCCCCTTCAATGACTGAGGAACATATACATGCTGGTGCATAGTATCCTTCACTAGTATTTACACACTACCCTCAGCAATTGCACAAGTAACAGCAAAGAGTAAACAGCACAAGGATTAAAAACACAGTGAGGGGGTAAACAGCACAAGGATTAAAAAACACAGTGAGGGGGTAAACAGCACAAGGATTAAAAAACAGTGAGGGGGTAAACAGCACAAGGATTAAAAAACACAGTGAGGGGGTAAACAGCACAAGGATTAAAAAACACAGTGAGGGGGTAAACAGCACAAGGATTAAAAAACACAGTGAGGGGGTAAACAGCACAAGGATTAAAAAACACAGTGAGGGGGTAAACAGCACAAGGATTAAAAAACACAGTGAGGGGGTAAACAGCACAAGGATTAAAAAACACAGTGAGGGGGTAAACAGCACAAGGATTAAAAAACACAGTGAGGGGGTAAACAGCACAAGGATTAAAAAACAGTGAGGGGGTAAACAGCACAAGGATTAAAAAACACAGTGAGGGGGTAAACAGCACAAGGATTAAAAAACACAGTGAGGGGGTAAACAGCACAAGGATTAAAAAACACAGCGAGGGGTAAACAGCACAAGGATTAAAAAACACAGCGAGGGGTAAACAGCACAAGGATTAAAAAACACTGAGGGGTAAACAGCACAAGGATTAAACACACAGTGAGGGGTAAACAGCACAAGGATTAAACACACAGTGAGGGGTAAACAGCACAAGCGCCAGTAAAAGCAGATGGAAAGTGAGTGTAAAATGTGACTATGACAGGACAGGCCCCACATTCCTTCCCCTCCGTCCCCCCCACAACCTGCCTCACCTTTCACCTCCCGGGCCCAGTACCTTCCAGGTGGCCCCATAGTTGACACAGGGGCCGCCCCACGACCAGTAGAACTCCACCACCCAGGCGCCCGACCAGTTCCCAAGCAGGTCCTTAACCCCATCCGCCTCCAGAATGTCCACCGGCTCCTGGCTGCTGTACAGCCGGCCGGTGTGGCCGTGACACAGCAGCTGCGCCAGGAAGGCGGCGACGGCGGCCAGTGCCGGGTGTCTGCCCCGGCCGCACGGCGCCATTTTCCTAACGGCCGCCCTCCCGCCGCTTCCTCGCTCGAGCGACTTCTCCTCCCAACCGCCTTCGCCCCCGCGTGACGTCTGCACGGGGGGATGGGCGGGGCCGGGGGAGCCTCACCGTCACCAAGCAACAGCCACCTCGCGCTACAACTGCTCATTCACAAAAACAAACTCTCCTGTCTCGCTCTGCAGCTGCAGGGGGGGACACTGCCACGTTTCGAGGAGCCCTGTCTACATTGGGAAAGCTCACCGCTCCATTTAAACACATATTCCCACATCTAACGGAACGGCCTCATATCTAAAGGGGCAATCTGCATTTTAAAGGGACATGGACATTTTAACGGGTATTTCCGCAAATACAGGGATGTAAATGGACAAGATTATATTTCAAAGGGATGTGGGCACATTCAAAGGGATATCTTAATATGTAAAGTGACGCAGTTTTCTCTAAATGAATCTACATTTCGAAGAGACGTTGCCCTGTTTATAAGTAGAGACAAGAGGTGTGAATTCTGTCTGTGCCCCAATGTTCAGTCAGACTGACATTTTTCTCAGAAAAGCTCTGCACTTAAATTACATTCTTGAGAAGGTAATTTATAGATTAGAGTGTAGGTTAGGGAGAATTGGCCGTGCTAAGTTACCCATAGTGACCAGGGATGTACAGGTTAGGGTGGATTGGCCATGGGAAATACGGAGTAAGGGGTTGGGTATGGGTGGGATACTGTTCAGAGGGCCAGAGTGAAATAGATGGGCTGAATGGCCCACTTCCACATTGTCGGGATTCTACGACCCTCCCCACAAAGGGGCATTTTATCTGCATCTATCTTGTCAAGGCCCTTTCAGAATTCTCCTGGTTTCAATAGAGGTATACAGCACAGAAACAGACACTTCGGTCCAATTCGTCCATGCCGACCAGGATTCCAAACTAAACCAGTCCCACTTGCCTCCATTTGGCTCATATCCCTCTTAACCTTTCTATTCATGTACCCATCCAAATGCTGTTTCAATGTTGTAACTGGCCCTGCATCTACCACATCCTCAGCAAGTTCATTCCACATATAAATCACCCTCTTTCAAAATGTTGCCCCTCCGGTTCCTTTTAAATCTCTCTCCTCACATTTAAAAAAATGCCCCCCGAGTTTTGAGTTCCCCTACGCTAAGCAAGAGCCATTTTCTATTCACCTTACCTCCACTTCTCATGATTTTATCAATCTCAATGAGGTCAACCCCCCCCCCACCCCACCAACCACCTTTGTGCTCCAGTGAATAAAGTCCCAGCCTCTCCTTATAACTCAAACCCTCCAGTCCTTACAACATCCTGTTAAATCTTTATTAAACCCTCTCTAATAGTATTCTTCCAATTACAGGGCCACCAGAACTGTACTCAGTACTCTGAAAGTGGCCTCACCAACATCCTGGGGTAAAAAGTGAGGTCTGCAGATGCTGGAGATCACAGTTGAAAATGTGTTGCTGGTTAAAGCACAGCAGGTTAGGCAGCATCCAAGGAATAGGAAATTTGACATTTCCGGCATAAGCCCTTCATCAGGAATGAGGAGAGGGTGCCAGGCAGACTAAGATAAAAGGTAGGGAGGAGGGACTTGGGGGAGGGGCAATGGAAATGTGATAGGTGGAAGGAGGTCAAGGTGAGGGTGATAGGCCGGAGTGGGGTGGGGGCGGAGAGGTTAGGAAGGTCAAATTCACCTGGACTGTCTCAGACTCCTCCCTCCCCTTCCTAGACCTTTCCATTTCTATCACAGGCGACCGACTCAACACAGACATCTACTATAAACCGACTGACTCCCACAGCTATCTGGACTACACCTCCTCCCACCCTGCCCCCTGTAAAAACTCCATCCCATATTCCCAATTCCTTCGTCTCCGCCGCATCTGCTCCCAGGAGGACCAGTTCCAACACCGCACAGCCCAGATGGCCTCCTTCTTCAAGGACCGCAGATTCCCCCCAAACGTGATCGACGATGCCCTCCACCGCATCTCCTCCACTTCCTGCTCCTCCGCCCTTGAGCCCCGCTCCTCCAACCGCCACCAAGACAGAACCCCACTGGTTCTCACCTACCACCCCACCAACCTCCGTATACAGCGTATCATCCGCCGTCATTTCCGCCACCTCCAAACGGACCCCACCACCAGGGATATATTTCCCTCCCCTCTCCTATCAGCGTTCCGCAAGGACCACTCCCTTCGTGACTCCCTCGTCAGGTCCACACCCCCCACCAACCCAACCTCCACTCCGGCACCTTCCCCTGCAACTGCAGGAAATGTAAAACTTGCGCCCACACCTCCTCCCTCACTTCCCTCCAAGGCCCCAAGGGATCCTTCCATATCCGCCACAAGTTCACCTGTACCTCCACACACATCATCTATTGCATCCGCTGCACCCGATGTGGCCTCCTCTACATTGGGGAGACGGGCCGCTTACTTGCGGAACGCTTCAGAGAACACCTCAGGGACGCCCGGACCAACCAACCCAACCACCCCGTGGCTCAACACTTTAACTCTCCCTCCCACTCCACCGAGGACATGCAGGTCCTTGGACTCCTCCACCGGCAAAACATAACAACATGACGCTTGGAGGAAGAACGCCTCATCTTCCGCCTGGGAACCCTCCAACCACAAGGGATGAACTCAGATTTCTCCAGTTTCCTCATTTCCCCTCCCCCCACCGTGTCTCAGTCGGTTCCCTCAACTCAGCACCGCCCTCCTAACCTGCAATCCTCTTCCTAACCTCTCTGCCCCCACCCCACTCCGGCCTATCACCCTCACCTTGACCTCCTTCCACCTATCACATCTCCATCGCCCCTCCCCCAAGTCCCTCCTCCCTACCTTTTATCTTAGTCTGCCTGGCACTCTCTCCTCATTCCTGATGAAGGGCTCTGGCCCGAAACGTCGAATTTCCTATTCCTTGGATGCTGCCTAACCTGCTGTGCTTTAACCAGCAACACATTTTCAACTCACCAACATCCTGTACAACCTCAACATAATGTCCCAACCCCTCTCCTCAATGGTGTGAACAATGAAGGCAATGTTGCGAGATGCCTTCTTAATCACCCTGTCTACCAGTGATGCAACTTCCATAGAACTAAGTACCTGAACATCACCACCCCCCACCCCCTCCCCATGTCTGTCTGTTCTATAAGTGACTCATGGCCCAACCATTATCTGCACAACCCCCTGCTTTTATTAAGCCTCTCCCTCATACCCCTCAGTCAGACACACACTCCTCAACACTCTCTCACACTCTCAGCCTCATACTCCATCTCACACACATACTTTCCCAAGCGTGCACACACACAAACTCACATGCACACACTCTCACATGCACACACACACTACTCTTCGGGGTGAAATTGTATTGGCAGAATTATACTGCAGATACATTCAATTTTGTTCAAAAAGCACACAATCTGCAGGCAGTCAATCCATGTAATATTTTACAAATTCCAACTTTGGAAACAGAACCAGTCTGATTCAAGATTGGAATACTGACAGACTCAAATGTCACACCTTTAATGCATTGTCTGAGCGGAGATGTCTGTTTTTTTATATAAAACCTTATGTCATCTCAAGAACATTGTTACATATTAATGAACCAAAGCCTGCAACCATTCTAAGGGATGAAGACTATCTAAGTTTGTTCAATATATTCTATCAGTTGCATGACACTGATCTTTTGACATAAGTTCTGTGTCTTATGATGCTGTTCCATGAGGCTTATGTATTGATGAGGCAAGATGGTACAGATTAGGCGATAGAGAATTACAGATCAGCTAGGAAGGATTGAAAGAGAGAGTTAAGAAGAGCAAAGAGAGGACATGAGCTGTCTTTAGCAAATAGAATAAAGGAGAACCCTAAAGCTTTCTATAGGTATGTGAGGAATAAAAGGATGATTAGGGTAGGAATAGGGCCAATCAAAGACAGAAGCGGGAAGTGGAGTGTGGACCCTGTAGAGATCGGAGAGGTGCTAAATGAACATTTCTTATCGGTGTTCACTCAGGAAAAGAATAAGGTACGAGATATTAGACTCGAAAAGCTCGAGGTTAGTTACACCCAGGTCTTATCAATTCGAGAAGGAGTGAAAGTAGACAAGTAGACAACCTTTCACAATAAAGATTACCTGAACTTCACGCCGAGCTCAGACTCTCATTGAGAGCTTTGAACTCAACAGGTTTTTGTTTTAAAACTGCTAATTTCTTACAGGAGAAAGTGAGAACTGCAGATGCTGAAGATCAGAGACAAGATTAGTGTGGTGCTGGCAAAGCACAGCAGGTCAGGCAACGTTGATTTTCCTGCTCCTCAGATGCTGCCTGACCTGTTGTGCTCATTTCTGACAGCCTCCTGTACTATGTTTCCAATGTTGTGTATCAGTTGCAGCAGTGAATGAGTAACCAGTATTGTTAGAAATTGTAAATTTTTCAAGAGTGCAGGTACTACACCATGTCATCGGCATTGTACAGTTTCCTGGCAGTACTGGGAGGTGTGGGCTGTGTCCACTGGAAACGATGTGGAGGTGCCGGTGTTGGACTGGGTAATAAATTTAAAAATCACACAACACCAGCTAAGCGTCCAACAGGTTTATTTGTAAGCATGAGCTTTCAGAGCGCTGCTCCTTCATCAGGTAGCTGTGGAGCAGGGTCATTCGACACAGAATTTATAGCAAAAGATCACAGTGTCATGCAACAGATAGGATATATTGAACAAATCTAGATTGCAGATTAATCTTTCATCTTTTACCATGGGTTTCAGGTTTCAGTTCATTAATATGTAAACCCTAGAACTACTTTTAATTCACCCTCTCGAGATAATTTAAGGTTTTATAAAAATAGATGACATCTCAGCTCAGATACTGCACAAAAGTGTCTGTGTCCGAATCTTGAATCAGACTGGTTCTATTAATTAAAGTAGGAATTTATAAAATATTACATGGATTGACGGCCTGCAGTTTGTTTGCTTTTTGAGCAAAATTGAATATTTATATCTGCAAATATAATTCTGCAAATGCAAATTCACCCCATTGACTGATGTGTGATTGTATCTGCACGAGTGTGTGTGTGTGCGCATGTGCGAGTTTGTGCATGCATGCTAATGAAGTGTGTGTGAGCTGGAGTATAAGCCTGTGAGATGGTGTGGGTGTTAGGGTGTGTGTGTCTGAGAGAGTGACAGGTAAAGGCAAAGGGTTGCATTTTGCTAAATCAAGGAAGGGCAGGACTTGTACAGTTAATGGTAGGGCCCTGCATCGTGTTGTAGAACAGATTCATGGGGCTGCCTGGAGGGGTTCTGGTACATAAAGTTTAAAATCTCTCACACCAGGTTATTGTCCAACTGGTTTATTTGCAAGCACAAGCTTTCGGAGCGCTGCTCCTTCATGGGGTGTTTGTGGAGCAGGGTCATAAGACACAACCACCAGATGAAGGAGCAGCGCTCCAAAAGCTAATGCTTGTAAATGAGCCTGTTGGAGTATCACCTGGTGTGGTGTGAATTTTAACTTCGTACACCCCAGTCCAACACCGGCATCTCCAAATCGGGGACATAGCTCTTTGAAAGTTGCCTCATTGCTGGACAGGGTGGTGAAGGAGGCGTTTAGCACACTTGCCTTCATTGTTCACACCGTTCAGTGTAGGAATTGGGACATCACGTTGAGGTTGTACAGGATATTGGTGAGACCATGTGTAGAGTACTGAGTACACTTCTGGTCACCCTATCGACGACCACAAGTTGATGGTTGACCTTATTTCGATTTATAAAGTCATGGGGCGTGTAGGAAAGGTAAATATCACAAGGGGAAAAAATTATGCATCTCCCTTTTTTTTACTTCACTTGGCATTTGGACACTTCAATTCTGTCACTAACAGCCTCATCGCCAGAGAGCAAACTGTGGGCTGGAGGACCGGAAGGTGACTGGTCCTCCTGCCAATCAGAGCCTTCCTATTGTCTGACTCCAGAAGCTGGAACACGAGTTTCGGAAGTTGCTGCTCTCTCTCTGAATAAAGATTGAGTTTGTTCCAGACTCCCCTCTTATTTCTGCTAATCTAATCGGTGTCCCACATCTGTCTGGGGCATGCAAACCCCTCACCGATAGCTGGGTCTTATTACTTTTGCTGACGCAACACAGGGTCTTATTTGGTTACCTTGTTCATACTAACTCCCTATATGCGTGACCATTGCTACGGTCATGTTAATCCATCTGCTTCGACCAGTCGACCACCTCCTTTAATTAGTTATTTCTTGGAATGTACCCTCACGATTCTGCCTTGCGATTTTTGCAGAAGCAAGATGCAGCTACTTGTAACTGCTTGCAAGCAAATCTAGCTTAACATATCCCCCCAGCACAGACCAGTTGGGCCGGAAGGTCTGTTTCTGTGCTGTAATCCTGGAATTGTCTCTGGTGAATGCAGAAGTGTGGTTGGACTTTCAGAGCAGCTTTCCAAGATGGGTTGCCCTTACTGGGAGCAAAAGAAGTTACAATGAAGTCTTTTGTTTGTGAGACAGCAACCGAGTGAGTGAGTACATCTGGGAGTTTGGTGGAAAGTGGGAATTCATTGCACTGTGGGGATGAAGCCCTATCCTACCCTACCCTACCCTACCCTACCCAACCCAGTCATTTCTGCTGGTGGATTCGACCAGGCCTCAGGACAGAGATGAGGAGGAACTGCTTTTCCCAGAGAGTAGTCAATCTATGGAATTCTCTGCCCAAGGAAGCAGTAGAGGCATCTTCATTAAGAATATTCAAAACACAGTTGGATGGGTATTTGCATGGTGTGAGAATTAAGGGTAACTGGGACAATGCAGGGAGGAGGATCTCAGACGATGGGTATATCGGCCACGATCATAATGAACGGTGGAGCAGGTTCGATGGGCCAAATGGCCAATTCCTACTTTTACTATGAAACTATAACCCTGCCTTTCCCATGGCAAACCAACCTAACCTGCACATCCCTGCGCACAATGGGCAATTTAGCATGGCCAATCCAAATCAAGGCCAGTGAGCAATGTCATGATGTAGGAAATGAACATCAGAGAACGATAGAAAGGGACAAGGTGAATAAATGTACCAGCAATCAAAACCGGATTCTGAAGATCACAAAACTTGAAACTTAAAACGATGTTTCTGAAAGTGTGCTGCATTGTAACAAAATTGACTGCACACATTGAAGAGAATAATTATGATCTGAGACTCCTTACAGAGGCCTGGCTTCAGGATGACAAGGATTGCATCCTGAATATCAAGGTGATAGTCAAATGGGAAGCGAGGTGAAGGTAGAGGCTTGGCGCTGCTCATCAAAGCACTGATCACAGGGAAGTCTAGTGTTAGCTTGGATTCAGGTCCTGATTTCTCTGTCCTCTGATGTCCCTGTACCCACAGAGTAAGATATTGGTCTGTTCTGCTCTGCTGGATTTCTGCTGAAGCTTTGATCCCCCACCCCTACACCTTCTGGAACAATAAAACATTCAGTCAATCAAGACCCAACCCACAATCTCCCAGCCTGTCAACCATCCAGACACACAGTGTAGACCTCGCTGGGATTTATGATTTATAACAGCTATGATTTATAACAATATTTACACCAGCAGATTTAAAGCATCTGTTATCGAGATATACAGCACGAAATAGACTTTACTCTGTCTCATTCACACACATAAACACGTACATCCATGGGGGTGAATTTATATTTGCAGAATTATATTTGCAGATACATTCTATTTTTCCCAAAAAATGCACAATATACAGACAGTCGATCCATGAAATATTTTGTAAATTTCAGTTTGGAAATAGAACCAGTCTGACTCAAGATTGCGATACAGACAGACCCTGATTTCACACCTTTAATGCACGGTCAGAGCTGAGATGTCACCTTTTCTTATAAAACTTTGAGTTATCTCAAGAAAATGTCTTTCAGGAATTTCTGGGATTTACAAATGAATGATACGAGCAGCCCATACTAAAAGATGAAAGACTTAACAATCCAGGGTTTTTCAATATATCATTTCAGAGCACTGTAATGTCTTTCCATCCATTCTGTGCCTTATGATTTTATTTTCCACGATCACCTGATGAAGGAGCCACGCTCCAAGTGCTAGTCATAGAGATGTACTGCTCGGAAACAAACCCTTCGGTCCAACCCATCCATGCTGACCAGATATCCCAACCCAATCTAATCCCACCTGCCAGCACTCGGCCCATATGCCTCCAAACCCTTCCTATTCATATACCCATCCAAATGCCTCTTAAATGTTGCAATTGTACCCACCTCCACCACTTCCTCTGGCAGCTCATTCCATACATGCACAACCCTCTGCATGAAAAGCTGTCCCTTAGGTCCCTTTTAAATCTTTCCCTTCTCACCTTAAACCTATGCCTTCTAGTTTTCAACTCCCCCACCTTGGGGGAAAAAGACCTAAGCTATTTGCCCTATATATGCCCCTCATGATTTTATAAACCTCGCTAAGGTCACCCCTCAGACTCTGATGCTCCAGAGTAAAATAAATGCCCCAGCCCCTCTCTCAGTCTGTGTAACTGGTTAAAGCTCCTTCCCGTAGTCAGCTCCCTGGGACACATACACTCATTCTGTGTAACCAGTTAAAGCTCAGTTCACTGGTGTGTTCCTCTCTGAGTGTTTCTCTGCTCACACTGATGTCCAGTACTTTTGAAGCAGGTGAAATGGATTTCTCTTTCCAGACTCAACCCCCCAATGATATTGAGTGACCAGATCTTGGTATGGAATTTCTTCCAAGATTTCTGTCCGCAGATCCTCCCCTTCTGATACTCTGTTAGCAAAGTTGAAACAAGTCATCACTGTCTGTACCGAATAGAAATTCTGATTATAATGTATGTGTCTGTGTGTTTAAAGTGCTAACCCAGTAACATACAACCAGTATTATTGATTTAAAATGCACAGGAGACGTGAGGAAGGAGGTGTCAGGACCTGGCACACTCTGAACCCTAACAGGGTGTTCCAAGTGGTAGTGAAAACATTTCAAAATGAAGTGGATTGCCACAGAGCAGTACAGCACAGAAACAGTCCATCTCGTCCCTGCTGACTAGATATCCGAAATTAATCTATCCTATTTACCAGCACTCGGCCCATACCCCTCTAAACCCTACCCTTTCACGTCCCCATCCGGCTGTCTTTTAAATGTTGTATTTGAATCAGCCTCCACCACTTCCTCTCGCAGCTCATTGCACACACGCACCACCCTCTATGTGAAAAAGTACAAATCTATGCCTTCCTCATCCCCCGTTTTACCTGTACTGATACCTTCGAGGATCTCTGAACTAGGACAGTTAGTTCCCCTTGTTCCTCAGCACTCTGTAGTATTTGTTCTGTACTTCCTTCCCTTATTAAATTTCCCAAAATGCCTGGAGATTAAATTCCATAGTTCTGCCCCATTTACTACTGATAGATATCAGAGTGTAGCTGGAGACCATCCTCCTCCCTAGGAACAATACAACCTTTCCAGCATTTACTCCTGGACAGAGGAGGCAGTGTTTTCTCCAGCTGAGCAGTGTGTTTGTTAGCTTATCAGCATGTCCAACTATATTAATCAAAAGTACCTCACACTAGCTACACAATAAACCAGTGATTTTAGTTCCCATTATCTCTTTAGTTGTGCCCTTATAGTTTTTCCTACATTCTACTTAATGTTATTCTAATGTCACAGTTCAAGATTTAGTGTCAGCTTTTGCAACAATGGTCTTGCATTCCAGACCCTACTTAATATTTTCCTAATGTCATGATTAGATATTTATTATCAATAGTCTCAAGCAGGCTGACTCTACTCATTGATAATTAGATATTTAATGTCATGTCCCAAATATTTATTGTCCCCGTCCTGTCAATCATATTTAGCAGATGAGGCTAACTTTACTGACTGTTATCTCATCTTGCCATAGTGACCTTTCAGCCTCAACCTTACTCTGCTAATTGGTGTAAGAGCTTTCCACTATCCTTTGCAACAAATTGACAGTAGTCTCCATGCTCTAACCCTTCCCATGCTTTCATGCTCTTTATTTTCCATACTATCTAAAAATAGACTCAGAGTTGTAGAGCACAGAAACAAACCCTTCGGTCCACACTGACCAGATCTCCTGAGTTAATCTAGTGACCCATTTGGCAGCATGTCGCCCCTTACCCCTCTGAATCTTTCCTATCCATATCCCCATCCAGATGCATTTTAAATACTGTAATTGTACCAGCCTCCACCACTTCCTCTGGCAGCTCATTCCATACACATACCACCCTCTGTGCGAAAGGATTGCCCCTTCGGACCCTCAGAAATCTTTCCCCTCTCACCCTAAACCTATGCCCTCCAGTTCTGGTCTCGGTGCCTTGCCCCCACAACAAGGGGAAAAGACATACAAAAGTTGAACAGCCAGACAAAATGCAAAAGGAATAAAATATCGAGCCAAAGGCAAAAAAATTGTGGCTCTATCTTTTCATCCCGCTGGCATTTGGACACTTAAAATCTGTCAGGAGCACCAACATCCCCAGAGAGCATACTGCGCATGTTTGCTGGTGTCAGCAACGCAGTGCGCATGCTGGCCAGTGTCAGCAAAACACTGAGCATGCTCATCGCTGTACGCAAAATAGGGGCGAGACCTTCTTTTAATTGACCATTAGGCAACATTGGAGGACCGGAAGGAGACTGGTCCTCCTGCCAATCAGAGTCAGCCCATTGTCTGAATGCGGAAGTTGGACCATGTAACACTCAAGCTGCAGCTCCTGATCCTCTCTCTCTGAATAAAGATAGAGCTTTACCCAGACTGCACATTCCTTCCTCTGTCCCAGATCTGTGAGTACGGCACTCTCTTATCTCGCCCCCTTTTCCATTTTTTTTTCATTCTGTAGTTCAATTGTTGACTTGCAGCAACTGAAAGGAAAGAGTGAATTCGGCAGGGACAGACTCCGGAAACGTTGATCCAGGTCTGTATCTCAATTGACAAAATAGTTAGGCAGGAGGCATCAGATGGTGGAGAGGTCGACGAATCGGTTGTAACCCTTCTTCAGGGCTGGGGCTGGGTGCAGAAGCTGCAGAGAAAAGGGGGTGGGGATGAAGTGGGAAAAGGTCAAGACAGTTAGAGGGTACGACCTGGTTGGTCAATCGGAGGAATGAATCTTGTTGGTGGCAGGGAGGAGGGCGGGGATAGGAATGGAGTCAGGGAATGGAGAGGGAGGATTTTTGATATTGGAAAACTCAACGTTGAGTCCTTCGGGCTGCAGGCTGCCCGGAAGATGAGGTGTTGTCCCTCCAATTTGCGGTTAGATTCGTTGTGGCAATGGAGGAGGCCAAAGATGGTCATGTCAAAAAGGGAGTGGGAAGGAAATTGGAATGGGTGGTTACTGAGAGGTGTGGTCGCCCTCTGCGGGCACAGCTGCGATGCTCGACGAATCGTTCCCCAAGTTTGCACTCGCTCTCCGATACAGAGAAGACCATAATTGGTAAACACATGGCAAATGCAGTACCACAATATGAAGTTATCGCCTTGGCTGTGGAAAACAAACGCAGAAAGGAAGTGCATTGTTTAAATGTAGATGTAGATCAGGGTCAAACATTGTGGTACTGGAAGAGCACGGTAGGTTAGGCAGCATCCGAGGAGCAGGAGAGTTAACGTTTTGGACATGAGCCCTTTATCAGGAATGATGTGTGGATGGACAAAGAGGCCTCAGCGTCCTTCAACACCAGTCACTGTCATTTGTCAGACAGGTGTAGCAAGCAATCAGCAAGGCAAGTGGTATATTAGCAAGAGGAGAAAGTGAGGACTGCAGATGCTGGAGATCAGAGCTGAAAATGTGTTGCTGGAAAAGCGCAGCAGGTCAGGCAGCATCCAAGGAGCAGGAGATTCCATGTTTCGGGCATGAGCCCTTCTTCAGGAATGAGGAAAGTGTGCCAAGCAGGCTAAGATAAAAGGAAGGGAGGAGGGACTTGGGGGAGGGGTGTTGGAAATGCGATAAGTGGAAGGATGTTAAGGTGAAGGTGATAGGCCGGAGTGGGAGCGGGGGTGGGGGTGGAGAGGTCAGGAAGAAGATTGCAGGTTGGGAAGGTGGTGCTGAGTTCGAGGGTTGGGACTGAGACAAGGTGGGGGGAGGGAAAATGAGAAAACTGGGGCTCAAGGGCGGAGGAGCGGGAAGTGGTCCAACTAGTCATGGAGATGTACAGCTTAGAAACAGACCCTTCGGTTCAACCCGTTCATGCCAACCAGATATCCCACCCCAATCTCATCCCAACTGCCAGCATTTGGCCCATATCCCTTCAAACCCTTCCTATTCATACACCTGTCCAGATGTCTTTTAAATGTTGCAATTGTACTGGCCTCCACCATTTCCTCTGGCAGCTCATTCCATACACGTAATACCCTCTGTGTGAAAAGTTTCACCTCAGATCTCATTTGTATTTTTTCCCCTCACCCTAAACATATGCCCTCTAGTTCTGGACTCTTTTCCCCCAACCCCCTCCCCTGGATAAGTCTTTGTCTATTTATCCTATCCATGCCCTTCATGATTTTATAGGTTACTCCTTAGCCTCCAACGCTGAGGGGAAACAGAGGATTGGGGAAGTTTTCAAAACCTACAAAAGACAACTGGGAAAGAATCGAGGACAAACCGAACCTTTGTGGGTCAGCTTGGAGGCTCAAGGTCTCAGGACAGGGGGTGGGGATGACCCCAGCTATGGACCACATGCCAGAAAATGGGACTAGATTGATTTAGGATATCTGGTCAGTACAGGCGTGTTGGACAGAAGGGTCTGTTTCTGTGCTGTACATCTCTATGACTCTGGCTTTCCACTAACTTTTGCCACGTCAATAGGTTCACTTTCTCTCTAATGTCGGTGTTAATGCCTTGACGTCTCATTTTGCTCCCACCTTCCTGGGGACATTAACCATCTTGTGTCTGGTTGTTCCTCAAGAAGCTGTGAGGCAGGTTCACCCTGAATTGACACACTTTCTTTTGCTTCCCAAAATCAGACCTGCTCACTCTCAGCAGGATCCCAGTGTTGGGAAAGATATTAGCTTTCAGGTGGAGATATTCAAAATTCAGAGAGATATCAGTCTTGATGTTTTTGCTTTTTCTGTCCCTGTAAGATCCTGAATCAGCACCTTCAGGGGAATTAGTTAGATCAGAGTGAGAACAGAGGGGGAGAGAGAGTGGGATGGTGCTTTCAATTATGTGGAAAAACAAAAGAAAAGAATGTTTTGCAAAAAGTAGAATTCCTTGTTCAGAATTTCTACCCTGCACTGACAGTGATGACTTTTGTAATCTATTCTGACAGGATTTTTGAAGATTTGAAGAGGGAAGTTTTAAAATCAAGAGACGAAGGGCTTATAACCGAAACATTGACCCTCCTGCTCCTAGGATGCTGCCTGACTCCCCTGTGATTTTCCAGTGCCACATTTTTCGACTGACTCTCCAGCATCTCCGGTCCTCACTTTGATGTCAATGTCTGACAGTCACTCAATCCACTGTGGCCAGCAAAGATTTTCGTCCGTGATTTCTCTGAGCGGGACCAAAGCTTTTTGGTTCCTGTCTGAGTATGTTTTCAGCATCAGTGGGACTGGACGAGAGACCCCACTGTTGCAGCACACTGTGCGTGGAGCCTGAAACCGTTATACAGCCTGGGAAGGGGATTTCACGGCAGGGAGGGGCTCTACACGTGTTTGTGAGCAGCTGAAGCTGTGGCCATGGAGAAACCCGAGGAATCCCGCCCTCTGAAGAAACCGTGGAACTGTGGTGACTGTGGGAAAGGCTTCCGTTTCCTGTCTGCCCTGGAGACTCATCGGCGCAGTCACACCGGGGAGAGGCCATTCCCCTGCATCGACTGCGGGAAGGCCTTCAGACATTCCTCCCACCTGCTGACCCACCAGCAGGACCACACGGGGGAAAGACCCTTCAGCTGCCCCGAGTGCGGGAAGGCCTTCGTGTTTTTCTCCGCCCTGTTGGCCCACCAGCGGGTCCACACAGGAGAGAGGCCGTTCAACTGCCCAGAGTGCGGGAAGGCCTTCAGGTATTCCTCCACTCTACTGAGCCACCGGCGTGTCCACACCGGGGAAAGGCCCTTCAGCTGCCCCGAGTGTGGGAAGGCCTTCAGCGATTCCTCCACCCTGCGGAGCCACCGGCGCGTCCACACAGGGCAGAGGCCCTTCAGCTGCCCTGAGTGCGGGAAGGCCTTTACCCACGTCTCCTCCCTGATGAGGCACCAGCAGATCCATACAGGAGAAAGGCCCTTCAGCTGCCCCGAGTGTGGGAAGGCCTTTACCCAGGCCTCCACCCTGCTGACCCACCAGCGGGTCCACACAGGGGAGAAGCCCTACAGCTGCCCCAAGTGTGGGAAGGCCTTCAGCAATTCCTCCACCCTGCTGACCCACCAGCGGGTCCACACGGGGGAGAGGCCGTTCACCTGCTCTCAGTGTGGGAAGGGTTTCACCTGTTCCTCCAACCTGCGGAGCCACCAGCGGGTCCACACGGGGGAGAGGCCCTACACCTGCCCTGAGTGTGGGAAGGCCTTCAGCACATCCTCCACCCTGCTGAGGCACCAGCGGATCCACACCGGGGAGAGGCCGTTCATCTGCTGTCAGTGTGGGAAGGGCTTCACCTACTCCTTCCACCTGCGGAAGCACCAACGAGTTCACGTGCCATCGCAGGGGGATTGAAGGAGTGACGGCCGAGTCCCATTATCGATTGGAATATCAACCCGGTTCCGGGGACTCCCGGGTTCGAATCCCGCCACGACAGATGGCAGAATTGGTATTCGGTCAGAAATGTGGAGTTCGCAATCTAACGATGAGACCGTTTCAGGTGGAGATATTCAAAATTCAGAGAGATATCAGTCTTGATGTTTTTGCTTTTTCTGTCCCTGTAAGATCCTGAATCAGCACCTTCAGGGGAATTAGTTAGATCAGAGTGAGAACAGAGGGGGAGAGAGAGTGGGATGGTGCTTTCAATTATGTGGAAAAACAAAAGAAAAGAATGTTTTGCAAAAGTAGAATTCCTTGTTCAGGGTGGTGTGGGGGAGAAAGCCCCCATCTGATTCACTCTCTCCCTTGTTAGGGAAGGGAACGGCCATTGTGGGAAAGGATTCACTCAGTCGTTCCAGCTGCATCCTTTACCCGGTCTGGCCTACACGTGACTCCAGACCCACAGCAGTCTGGTTGACTCTACACTGCCCCTTCCTGGCAAAGGAGCGGGGAGAAACTTACCTGGAGACAGGGTATGGGTTGAAATTGCTGAGTGAGGCAATACTTCCTCCGGGTTACGGCTGTACCAAGGATCCAATTTCAAGTGGACAACTTGGTGCTGGCCAATAGTAAAGACAGTGAGGTGGGGATGGGGCCAGGGGAGGTGTGGTGTGTGCACTTTCACCTTGAGCTGTTCAAAAAGCAACTACTTTTTCTCTGCCTCTTTGCTGGGGGGATCTGAAGCTGTAACAAAGTTGGGTTGCAATAAAGGTTACCTGAACTTACCACCGGGCTCAGACTCTCATTGAAAGCTTTGAGCTCCAAGAGGTTTTTGTTTTAAAGCTGCTCATTTCTTTCAGCCTCCTGCACTAAGTTTAGAACATAGAACAATCCAATGCAGAACTGGCCCTTCGGCCCTCGATGTTGTGCCGACCTGTGAACTCTTCTCAGCTCGTCCCCCTACACTATCCCAAAATCATCCATGCACTTATCTCAGGATTGTTTAAATCTCCCTAATGTGGCTGACTTGACTACCTTAGCAGGTAGGGCATTCCACGCCCTTACCACTCTCTGTATAAAGAACTTGCCTCTGACATCTGTCTTAAAGCTATCACCCCTCAATTTGTAGTTATGCCCTCTCGTACAAGCTAACGTTATCATCCTAGGAAAAAGTCTTTCTCTGTATTCCCTATCAAATCCTCTGATCATCTTTTATGTCTCTATCAAATCCCCCCCTTAACCACTTTCTTTCCAATGAGAAAAGACCCAAGTCTCTCAGTTCGAAACATCGACTCTCCTGCTCCTTGGATGCTGCCTGACCTGCATCACATTTTCAGCTCATCAATATATAAGCCTCATGAAACAGCATCATAAGACACAGAACTTATATCAAAAGATCAGAGTCATGCAACTGATAGAATATATTGAACAAACATAGATAGTCTTCATCTCTTAGAATGGGTGTGGGCTTTGGTTCATTACTATGTAACAATGTTCTTGAGATGACTTAAGGTTTTATAAAACAAAGATATCTCCCCTCAGACAATGCATTAAAGATGTGAGATTTGAGTCTGTCAGTATTCCAATCTTGAGTCAGTTTCTGTTTCCAAAGTCGGAATTTGTAAAATATTACATGCATTGACTGCCGGCAGATTGTGTGCTTTTTGAACAAAATTGAATGTATCTGCAAATATAATTCTGCCAATACAATTTCACCCCAAAGAGTAGTGTGTGTGTGTGTGTGTGTGCATGAGAGAGTGAGAGCATGTGCATGTGAGTTTGTGTGTGAGTGTGCACAGAAGTGTGTGTGTGCATGCTTGGGAAAGTGAGAGTGTGATGGAGTGAGGCTGCGAGTGTGAGAGTGTTGAGGGGTGTGTGTGTCTGTCTGAGAGATCGAGTATGTGTGTGAGAGAGAGGCTTAATAAAAGCAAGGGGTTGCATTTTTGCTAAAACAAGGACGTGTACAGATAATGATCGGGCCATGAGTCGTGTTATGGAACAGACAGACATGGGGCGGAGGTGTTCAGGTACATAGTTCTTTGGAGGTTGCATCACTGGTAGACAGGGTGGTTAAGGCGGCGTTTCGCAACATTGCCTTCATTGTTCACACCACTGAGGAGAGGGGTTGGGACATCATGTTGAGGTTGTACAGGATGTTGGTGAGGCCACTTTCAGAGTACCGAGTACAGTTCTGGTGACCCTGTATTAGGAAGAATACGATTAGTGAGGGTTTAATAAAGATTTACCAGGATGTTGCAAGGACTGGAGGGTTTGAGTTATAAGGAGAGGCTGGGACTTTATTCACTGGAGCACAGGAGGTTGACCTCATTGAGATTGATAAAATCATGAGCAGTGGTGGTAAGGTGAATAGAAAATGGCTTTTGCTTAGCGTAGGGGAACTCAAAACTAGGGGGGGCATTTTTTTTAATGTAAGGAGAGAGATTTAAAAGGAAGCGGAGGGGCAACATTTTGAAAGAGGGTGAGTTGCATGTGGAATGAACTTGCTGAGGATGTGGTCGATGCAGGTACAGTGACAACATTGAAACAGCATTTGGATGGGTACATGAATAGAAAGGTTTCGAGGGAAATGGGCCAAATGCAGGCAAGTGGGATGTGGGAATATGTGTTTAAATGGAGCGGTGAGCTTTCCCAATGTAGACAGGGCTCCTCGAAACGTGGCAGTGTCCCCCCCTGCAGCTGCAGAGCGAGACAGGAGAGTTTGTTTTTGTGAATGAGCAGTTGTAGCGCGAGGTGGCTGTTGCTTGGTGACGGTGAGGCTCCCCCGGCCCCGCCCATCCCCCCGTGCAGACGTCACGCGGGGGCGAAGGCGGTTGGGAGGAGAAGTCGCTCGAGCGAGGAAGCGGCGGGAGGGCGGCCGTTAGGAAAATGGCGCCGTGCGGCCCGGGGCAGACACCCGGCACTGGCCGCCGCCGCCGCCTTCCTGGCGCAGCTGCTGTGTCACGGCCACACCGGCCGGCTGTACAGCAGCCAGGAGCCGGTGAACATTCTGGAGGCGGATGGGGTTAAGGACCTGCTTGGGAACTGGTCGGGCGCCTGGGTGGTGGAGTTCTACTGGTCGTGGGGCGGCCCCTGTGTCAACTATGGGGCCACCTGGAAGGTACTGGGCCCGGGAGGTGAAAGGTGAGGCAGGTTGTGGGGGGGACGGAGGGGAAGGAATGTGGGGCCTGTCCTGTCATAGTCACATTTTACACTCACTTTCCATCTGCTTTTACTGTCGCTTGTGCTGTTTACCCCTCACTGTGTGTTTAATCCTTGTGCTGTTTACTCTTTGCTGTTACTTGAGCAATTGCTGAGGGTAGTGTGTAAATACTAGTGAAGGATACTATGCACCAGCATGTATATGTTCCTCAGTCATTGAAGGGGCAGGACCTGTTGAAAATGGTTCGTAAAGCAGGTTGTGCACTAAGCCTTGTTAACATGGATATAGTTTGTTCATTGGAAAAGTTGAATTTTTGTTATTTAGAGTCATAGAGATGTACAGCACGGAAACACACCCATTCAGTCCAACCTGTCCACGCCAACCAGATATCCTACATTAATCTAGTCCCCTTTGCCAGCACTATATCCCTCTAAACCATTCCTATTCATATACCCATCCAGATACCTTTTAAAGGCTGTAATTATACCGGATTCCACCACTTCCTCTGGCAGCACATTCCATACCTGCACCACCCTCTGCATGGAAACATTGCCCTTCAGGTATCTTGTATATCTTTGTGGCCTCACCCTAAACCTATGTCCTCTAGTTGTGAAGGTCACCCCAACACGGAGGAAAAGACTTAAAAACATTGCTTTTGCATTTGTCTGGCTGCTCAATCAAATATCGAGCCACATGATGCAAAAAAATCGCTATGCCCTTTTTGATCTCCGACAGACATTTGGAAACTTCAAATCTGTCAATAACACCAGCATTGCTACAGAGCATATTGTGTACACTCCTCGGTGTCAACAAGCAGGGCACATGTTTACCAGTGTCACCAAAACATTGGGTGTGTTCCTCATTGTCGGCAGAAAAGGGGCGAAACCTACTTTTGACACTGGAGGACCGGAAGGAGACTTGTCTTACTGCCATTTGGAGCTCCTGCCCCTCCCTCTCTCTCATGATGAAGTGAGGATAGGTGGAGACAGGTAGAGGGTACAATAGACAATAGGTGCAGGAGTCGGCTCTTCTGCCCTTCGAGCCAGCACCACCATTCATTATGATCATAGCTGATCATCCTCAATCAGTATCCTTTTCCTGCCTTACCCCCATAACCTGGTTGGTGAATGGGAGGATGGAATCTAGTTGGCAGGGAAGAGTGGAAGGGGCTGGGAAGTGAGTTGGGGGATGGGATGGGAGATTATTTGAAATTGGAGAACTCAGTGTCGAGTCCTCCGGGCTGTGGACTGCTCAGACAAGATGAGGTTTTGTTCCTCCAATTTGTCAGAAGGGGAGTGGGAAGGGGCATTAAAATGGGTGGAGACTGGGAAGTCCGCTCAGCCTCTGCGGACCCGGCTGTGATGCTCGGCAAACCATTCCCCAAGTTTACGTTCGGTCTTCCTGATGTAGAGACGATCACAACTGGCAAAGCACAGTGGGTCGAGCAGTAGGACAGTCGTATTTTGGGGCACAAGCCCTTCATCAGGAATGATGCGTGGATGTTCAGAGGGGCATCAGTGTCCTTCTGTGCCAGTTGTCAGACAGATGCAGCAGGCAATGAGCAAGGCAAGTGGTGTGTTAGCAAGAGGAATTAAGTTCAGAAGTGGGGATGTCATCCGGCAGTTAGGGGGCCATTGAATATAGTCAAGGCTGAGTTCACGTGATTTTTATGTGGATGCTTGTGGGGGAAGGCAAGAAAATGGTTTTAAGATCAGTATCCAGTTTTAAGACAGTTCCAGAGTCAGACAGCACAGAAACACACCCTTCAATCCAACTAGTCAATGCTGACTATGTTCTCAAACTAAACCAGTCCCACCTGCCAGTGTTTTGTCCCATATCCCTCCAAACCTTTACTATTCATGACGTTACTGTACCTGCATCCACCACTTCCTCTAGACATTTAGTCCTCACGTGAACCACTCTGTGTAAAAAAAATTGTGCCCTTCTTTTTAAAATCTCTTTCTCCTGTCACCGTCAAAATTTGCTCCCTAATCTTGAAACCCCAACCCTAGAGGAAGGACACCCTTCGTTCACCTCATCTCTCCCCTCATGATCTTATAAACGTTGATAAGGTCACATCTCCACTTCCAATGCTCCAGTGAAAAAGTCCCAGCCCATCCACCTAGATGAAGGTAGAATCCTGTCCCTCAGGATTCCCTCCAACAATGTGCCCACCACTGATGTCAGGCACACTGGTCTATAGTTCCCTGGCTTGTCCTTACCACCCTTCTTAAACAGTGGCACCACGTTAGCCAACCTCCAGTCTTCTGGCACCTCACCTGACATGCACAGTATGCTCTATGGAGATGCTATTTCTGATGGATTTAAAGTGTCCAAATGTCACAATTTCTCCCCCACTCACTTGACATAACCGTGCAGGCTCCTCGCTATTTGATGTTCATGTTACATAGAGCCCTCATGATTATATCAATCTCAATGAGGTCACCCCTCAACCTCCTGTGCTCCAGTGAAGACAGTCTCAGCTTCTCCTTATAACTCAAACCCTCCAGTCCTGGCAACATCCTGGTAAATCTTTACTGAACCCTCTGTAATAGTATTCTTCCTATTACAGGGCCACCAGAAGCATTCCCAGTACTCTACAAGTGACTTCACCAACATCCTGTACAACTTCAACATGATGTCCCAACTCCTTTATTCAATGGTGTGAACAATTAAGGTAAGTGTGCTGAATGCTTAACATCAATCTACATTTGTCAATATATCATATCAGTTGCATGACACTGTGACCTTTTGCTCTTAACTCGATGTCTTATGATCCTGCTCCACAGCTACCCAATGAAGGAGCAGCGCTCCGAAAGTAGTGCTTCCAAATAAAACTGTTGGACTATAACCTGATGTTGTGATTTTTAAACCTTGTCCCACCTTGTCCAACAGCTGCACCTCCACCTCCTTTCTAATGAACACAGCCCATACCTCCCAGTGCTGCTAGTAAACTGCCGATGAAACGATGCAGTGCCTGCACTCCTGCAAAGTTTACGATTTCTAACGAACCCAGCTACTCATTCACTGCTCCATCTGATACACAACATTGGAAACTTAGCGCAGGAGGCTGCAAGAAAGGAGCAGCTTTAAAACAAAACCCGCTTGGAGCTTTCAATGAGAGCCTGAGCCCAGCAGTACGTTCTGGTTACCTTTATTGTGGCCCAACATTGTTACAGCTTCAGATGCCCCCAGCAAAAGGGCAGAGAAAGAGTAGCTGTTTTTTAGACAGCTCAACAACACGGGGAGGAGCAAGGGGCAGGGCAAGGCCAACAGCAGGCCCCCGCACTACGCCTGCGTTGCCTTGCACAGTTAACAAAAATCCCTTCCCCTTCAGAGACTCCCCACAGTGTGGAAGCAAGCCACTCGACCCAAAGACTACACACCGATCCTCCAAAGGGTAACCCACCACGCAATTCCCTTACCCCTATTGCTCAACATTTACCCCTGACCAATGCACCTAACCTGCACATCCCTGGGCACTATGGGTATTTTCGTACTGTCAATCCACCTGAACCTGGACAACTCTTATATACCGACCAGATATCCCAACCCAATCTAGTCCCACCTGCCAGCACGGGGCCCATATCCCCCCAGTTGCCTTTTAAACGTTGCAATTGTACCAGCCTCCACCACTTCCTCTGGCAGCTCATTCCATACACGTACCACCCTCTAAATGAAAAGGTTGCCCCTTAGGTCTCTTTCATATCTTTCCCCTCTCACCCTAAACCTATGACCTCTAGTTCTGGACTCTCCCATCCCAGGAAAAAGGCTTTGTCTATCTATCCTATCCATGCCCCTCATGATTTTATAAACCTCTATAAGGTCACCCCTCAGCCTCTGACGCTCCAGGGTAAACAGCCCCAGCTTGTTCTGTCTCTCCCTATAGCTCAAATCCTCCAGTCTTGGCAACATCCTTGTAAATCTTTTTAGATTAGATTACTTACGGCGTGGAAACAGGCCCTTTGGCCCAACAAGTCCACACTGACCCGCCGAAGCGTATACCACCCAGACCCATACTCCTACATTTACCCCTTCACCCAACACTACGGGCAATTTAGCATGGCCAATTCACCTAACCTGCACATTTTTGGATTGTGGGAGGACACCGGAGCACCCGGAGGAAACCCACACAGACACGGGGAGAATGTGCAAACTCCACACAGAGTCACCTGAGGCGGGAATTGAACCCGGGTCTCTGGCGCTGTGAGGCAGCAGTGCTAACCACTGTGCCACCCATAAGTTTCACATCTTTCACATAGGAAGGAAACCAGAATTGCATACAATATTCCAACTGTACAGTAGTAACATGACCTCCCAACTCCTGTACTCAATATTCTGACCAATAAAGGAAAGCATACGAAACACCATCTTCACTATCCTATCAACCTGCAACTCCACTTTCAAGGAGCTATGAACTTGCAATCCAAGGTCTTTGTTCAGCAACACTCCCTAAGACCTTACCATTAAGTGTATAAGTCCTGTTAAGATTTGCTTTCCCAAAATGCAGCACCTCATATTTATCTAAGCTAAACTCCATTTGCCACTTCTCAGACCATTGGCCCATCTGATCAAGATCCCATCGTAATCTGAGGTAACCTCCTTCGCTGTCTACTACAACTCCAATTTTGGTGACATCAGCAAACTTACTAACTGTATCACTAATGCTCACATCCAAAAAGTAGTGGGCCCATTATCTATTTTCAAAGTGGAATTTCCAATATATTACATGTATTGACTGCTGCAGATTGTGCAGTCTTTCAGCAAAAGTAGAATGTTTAGGGTGCAGGTTTGCTCGCTGAGCTGTAGGTTTGATATCCAGACGTTTCATTACCTGGCTAGGTAACATCATCAGTGGTGACTTCCAAGTGAAGCGAAGCTGTTGCCTCCTGCTTCCTATTTAGATACTTGTCCTGGATAGGGTTCCGGGGGTTTGCAAGGACTGCCACACACACTACGTAGGACAAACAGGAAGAAGGTTAGCCACCAGGATACATGCACACCAGCTAGCCACAAAAAGACACAACCCTCTATCCCTCGTAGCCCTACATTTTGAACAGTAAAGTGTAGATTTTTATGTTGTGTGCATGAGGGTTTTTTGTGGTTTATGTGTTGGATGCAGGTACAGTAACCACATTTAAAGTGGAAGGCAAGAAAATGGTTTTAAGACCATGACAGAACAGTTACGGTCAGACAGCACAGAAACGGACCCTTCTGTCCAACTATTCCATGCTGACTATGTTCTCAAACTAAACTAGTGCCACTTGCCAGTGTTTGGCCCATATACCTCCACACCTTCCCTATTCATGTACTTATCCACATGTCTTTTAAACGTTGCATCTGAACATGCATCCACCACATCCTCTTTACATTCACTCAATACATGAAACACACTGTTTATAAACAAACTTTTCCCGATTCTGTCCATTCCATGGATTCATTCTCTTTCCTTTCAGTTGCTGCAAGTCATAAATTGAAGTCCAGAATGAAAAAAATGGAAAAGGAGTTGTGAAGAGAGTACCTTACTCACAGATGGTTGACAGAGTAAGGAGGTTGCAGTCTGGAGCAAACCCGAAATGCCGATTTTTCCTGCTCCTCGGACGCTGCCTGACCTGCAGTACCTTGCCAGTACCACTCTAATCTTGACCCTGATCTCCAGCATCTGCAGTTCTCATTTTCTCGTGTAAGAAATCAGCAGTTTTAAACCAAAAACCTGTTGCAGTTTAAAGCTCTCATTGAGAGTCTGAGCTCAGTGTGAACTTCAGGTAATCTTTATTGTGACCCAACTTTGTTACAGCTTCAGAATCTCCCAGCAGAAAGGCAGAGAAAAAGTAGCAATTTTTTAAAAACAGCTCAAGGTCAAAGTGCAACCCCTCACTTTCCTCATTATTGGTCACCACTGAGTTGTCCCTTTGTAATTGGATCCTCGATATAGCCTTAACCTGGAGGAAGTATTGCCTCACTCAGCAATTTCAACCTGTATCCAGCAGCGTAGAGTTAACCAGACTATCGTGGGTCTGGAGTCACGTGTAGGCCAGACGGGTAAAGGATGCAGCTGGGACGACTGCTCTAATAACTGCTCAAGTCTTCCCTCAAAAAGAACTGAGTGAATCAGATGGGGGTTTTCTTCCATCCCCACCCCACCGACAATGGTTTCACCGTTAGATTCTGAACTCCAGGTTTCTGACCAAATTCCAATTCCACCATCTGTCGCGGTGGGAATCGAACTCGGGAGCCACTGGAACTGGGTTGATAGTCCAGTTGGTAAAGGCACTCGGCCATCTTTCTTTCAATCCCCCTGCAATGCCACGTGATCCCGCTGGGAGGTCAGCAAGGAGGTGGCCTGGGTAAAGGCCTTCCCGCACTCGGGGCAGCTTAAGGGCCTCTCACATGTGGCTCAACGTTTTATAGCTTTTGCATTTTGTCTGGCTGCTTAACTTTTTTTTAAATGCCTTTTCGTCAGTGTAGTGGTTAGGTTCACAACTACAGGGCATGGGTTTAGGGTGAGAACAGAAGGATATAAAAGGTACTGCAGGGGCAACTTTTCCATATAGAGGGTGGTGCATGTATGGAATGAGCTGCAAGAGGAAGTAGTGGAGGCTGGTATAATTACAACATTTAAAAGGCATCTGGATAGGTATATGAATAGAAAGGGTTTAGAGGGATATGAGCCAAGTGCTGGCAAATGGGACTAGACGAATTTAGGATATCTGGTTGTCTTGGGCAGGTTAGACCAAATGGGTGTGCTGTACATTTTTATGACTTTAAATAATAAAAAAGCATATTTTTCCAAACACCAAACTATGTCCATGTTAACAAGGCTTAGTTCACCACATACTTTACTAACCATTCTCAACAGGTCCTGCCCCTTCAATGACTGAGGAACATATACATGCTGGTGCATAGTATCCTTCACTAGTATTTACACACTACCCTCAGAAATTGCACAAGTAACAGCAAAGAGTAAACAGCACAAGGATTAAACACACAGTGAGGGGTAAACAGCACAAGGATTAAACACACAGTGAGGGGTAAACAGCACAAGCGCCAGTAAAAGCAGATGGAAAGTGAGTGTAAAATGTGACTATGACAGGACAGGCCCCACATTCCTTCCCCTCCGTCCCCCCCACAACCTGCCTCACCTTTCACCTCCCGGGCCCAGTACCTTCCAGGTGGCCCCATAGTTGACACAGGGCCGCCCCACGACCAGTAGAACTCCACCACCCAGGCGCCCGACCAGTTCCCAAGCAGGTCCTTAACCCCATCCGCCTCCAGAATGTTCACCGGCTCCTGGCTGCTGTACAGCCGGCCGGTGTGGCCGTGACACAGCAGCTGCGCCAGGAAGGCGGCGGCGGCGGCCAGTGCCGGGTGTCTGCCCCGGGCCGCACGGCGCCATTTTCCTAACGGCCGCCCTCCCGCCGCTTCCTCGCTCGAGCGACTTCTCCTCCCAACCGCCTTCGCCCCCCGCGTGACGTCTGCACGGGGGGATGGGCGGGGCCGGGGGAGCCTCACCGTCACCAAGCAACAGCCACCTCGCGCTACAACTGCTCATTCACAAAAACAAACTCTCCTGTCTCGCTCTGCAGCTGCAGGGGGGGGACACTGCCACGTTTCGAGGAGCCCTGTCTACATTGGGAAAGCTCACCGCTCCATTTAAACACATATTCCCACATCCCACTTGCCTGCATTTGGCCCATTTCCCTCTAAACCTTTCTATTCATGTACCCATCCAAATGCTGTTTCAATGTTGTCACTGTACCTGCATCGACCACATCCTCAGCAAGTTCATTCCACATGCAACTCACCCTCTTTCAAAATGTTGCCCCTCCGCTTCCTT
Source organism: Hemiscyllium ocellatum (assembly GCF_020745735.1). Classification (NCBI taxonomy): domain Eukaryota; kingdom Metazoa; phylum Chordata; class Chondrichthyes; order Orectolobiformes; family Hemiscylliidae; genus Hemiscyllium; species Hemiscyllium ocellatum. The sequence continues at coordinate 98,498 of NW_026867772.1, forward strand.
TTAAATCTCTCTCCTTACATTAAAAAAATGCCCCCCTCTAGTTTTGAGTTCCCCTACGCTAAGCAAGAGCCATTTGCTATTCACCTTACCTCCACTCCTCATGATTTTATCAATCTCAACGAGGTCACCCCCCCCCCCCCCAACCGCCTGTGCTCCCGTGAAGAAAGTCCCAGCCTCTCCTTATAACTCAAACCCTCCAGTCCTTACAACATCCTGGTAAATCTTTATTAAACCCTCTCTAATAGTATTCTTCCTATTACAGGGCCACCAGAACTGTACTCAGTACTCTGAAAGTGGCCTCACCAACATCCTGTACAACCTCAACATGATGTCCCAACCCCTATACTCAGTGGTGTGAACAATGAAGGCAATGTTGCAAAACGCCACCTTAACCACCCTGTCTACCAGTGATGCAACCTCCAAAGAACTATGTACCTGAACACCCCCACCCCATGTCTGTCTATTCTATAACACGACTCATGGTCCGATCATTATCTGTACAAGTCCTTGTTTTAGCAAAAATGCAACCTTTTGCTTTTAATAAGCCTCTCTCTCACACACTCTCTCTCTCTCAGACAGACACACACACACCCCTCAACACTCTCACACTCGCAGCCTCATACTCCATCACACTCTCACTTTCCCAAGCATGCACACACACACTTCTGCGCACACACACACAAACTCACATGCACACGCTCTCACTCTCTCATGCACACACACACACACACACACACACACACACACACTACTCTTTGGGGTGAAATTGTATTGGCAGAATTATATTTGCAGATACATTCAATTTTGTTCAAAAAGCACAGGCAGTCAATCCATGCAATATTTTACAAATTCCGACTTTGGAAACAGAACCGGTCTGATTCAAGATTGGAATACAGACAGACTCAAATCTTACACCTTTAATGCATTGTCTGAGCGGAGATGCCTTTCTTGTATAAAACCTTGTCATCTCAAGAACATTGTTACATATTAATGAACCAAAGCCCACACCCATTCTAAGCGATGAAGACTATCTAAGTTTGTTCAATATATTCTATCAGTTGCATGACACTGATCTTTTGATATAAGTTCTGTGTCTTATGACCGAATACCAATTCTGCCATCTGTCGTGGCGGGATTCGAACCCGGGAGTCCCGGAACCGGGTTGATAGTCCGGTCGATAATGGGACTCGGCCGTCACTCCTTCACTCCCCCTGCAATGGCACGTGAACTCGCTGGTGTCTCCGCAGGTTGGAGGAGCAGGTGAAGCCCTTCCCGCACTGAGGGCAGGTGTATGGTCTCTCCCCTGTGTGGATCCGCTGGTGCCTCAGCAGGGAGGAAGATGTGCTGAAGCCCTTCCCACACTGAGGGCAGGTGTACGGTCTCTCCCCGGTATGGATCCGCAGATGCTTCATCAGGGAGGAGATGTCGGTCAAGGCCTTCCCGCACTCTGGGCAGCTGATGGGCTTTTCCCCCGTGTGGATCCGCTGGTGTCTCCGCAGGTGGGAGGAGTAGGTGAAGCCCTTCCCGCACTGAGAGCAGGTGTACGGTCTCTCCCCTGCGTGGACCCGCTGGTGGGTCAGCAGGCCGGAGGAATACCTGAAGCCCTTCCCGCAGTGAGGGCAGGTGTACTGTCTCTCCCCTGTGTGGACATGCAGGTGGGTCAGCAGGTGGGAGGATGTGCTGAAGGCCTTCCCGCACTGAGAGCAGGTAAAGGGCATCTCCCCCGTGTGGATCTGCTGATGCTTCAACAGGGAGGAGATGTCGGTAAAGGCCTTCCTGCATTCAGGGCAGCTAAAGGACCTCTCCCCGGTGTGGACACGCCGGTGGCTCCGCAAGGCAGAGACGCGGGTAAAGGCCTTCCCACACTCGGGGCAGCTGAAGGGCCTCTCCCCCGTGTGGAAACGCCGGTGGGTCCACAAGATGGAGGAATACCTGAAGGCCTTCCCACACTCAGGGCAGCTGAAGGGCCTTTCCCCCGCGTGGAAACGCCGGTGGGTCCGCAAGGTGGAGGAATACCTGAAGGCCTTCCCACACTCAGGGCAGCTGAACGGCCTCTCTCCTGTGTGGACATGCTGATGGCTCAGCAGGGTGGAGGAAGTGCTGAAGGCCTTCCCACACTCTGGGCAGCTGAAGGGCCTTCCCCCGTGTGGCCCCGCTGGTGGGCCAGCAGGTGGGAGGAATGTCTGAAGGCCTTCCCGCGGTCGGTGCAGGGGAATGGCCTCTCCCCGGTGTGACTGCGCCGATGAGTCTCCAGGGCAGACGGTACGCGGAAGCCTTTCCCACAGTCACCACACTTCCATGGTTTCTCCACGGGGCGGGATTCCTCGGGTTTCTCCATGGCCACAGCTTCAGCTGCACACAAACACGTGTAGACCTCCTCCCTGCCGTGAAATCCCCTTCCCAGGCCGTATAACTGTTTCAGGCTCCACACACAGTGCGCTGCAACAGTGGGGTCTCTTGTCCAGTCCCACCTGATGTTGAAAACGTCCTCAAACAGGAACCAAAAAGCGTTGATCCCTCTCACAGAAATCAAAATCAAAAATTGTTGTGGTCCCGATGGATTGAGTGACTGTCAGACATTGACATCAAAGTGAAGACTGCAGACGCTGGAGAGTCAGTCAAAAAATGTGGCGTTGGAAAAACAGCAGGTCAGGCAGCGTCCGAGGAGCAGGAGAGTCAATGTTTCAGGCATAAGCCCTTCATCTGTTGATTTTGAAACTTCAGTCTTCAGATTTTCAAATACTCTGCAAAAAGAGATTACAAAATCATCACTATCAGTGCAGGGTAGAAATTCAGAACAAGCAACTCTACTTTCTGTGGAATATTCTTTTGTTGTTCCACAAAATTGAAAGCACCATCCCACTCTCCCTTCCCCTCTGTTCTCACTCCGCTCTAACTAATTCCCTGAAGGTGCTGATTCAGGATCTTACAGAGACAGAAAAAGCAAAAACATCAAGACTGACATCTCTCTGAATTTTGGATGCCTCCACCTGAAAGTTAATATCTTTCACAACACTGAGAGTGAGCAGGTCTGATTTTGGGAAGCAAAAACAAAGTGCCAATTCAGGGTGAACCTGCAATGCAGCTTCTTGAGGAAGGACCAGACACAAAATGGTTAATGACCCTGGGAAGGTGGGAGCAAAATGAGACATCAAGGCATTAACACCGATACACTTCAGTCAAACTCTTCTGCTCCCAGTCAGGGCAAAACATGCCCTGAAAGTCCAGCCTTCACAACCACACTTCTGCTTTCACTGAAGACAATTAGAATCACACAGCACAGAAACAGACCCTTTGGCCCAACCTGCCCAGATATCCGAAATTAATCTAGTCACGTTTGCTATCACTTGGCCCCTATATGGGCTGGGTGCTGGCAGCTGGGACTAAATTGGGTTGGCTATCTTGTCAGCAAGGAAGAGTTGGACCGAAGGGTCTGTTTCCGTGCTGTACATCTCGATGACTCCAGTCGCATTTGCCATCACTTGGCCCTGACCCATCTGAACCCTTCATATTCAGATGCCTGTCCAAGAGCCTTTTGACATATCATCGTACCAGCACCCACCACTTCCTCTGGCAGCTCACGCCATCGCTCAAGCGACTCCACGTTGAAAGTGTCTGGTCTGGTGCACCAGATGACATCAGGATAATCTCAGATCGTTCCAGATCGCATCAATACTCAGTCAGTGGCTTTCTCGATCAGGATGTTGTACGTGATCATACAGGTCAGTGGGTAGGTGATCCCCCACCTCTTAGTTCAAGTATCTCTACGAGAACTCCCTTGTTGGAGGGTCCCTTGGAGACACTTCAACTGGACTTCATTGAGTTGTAGAAATGAGTTGAGTTGCTATAAATATGTCTTGCTTATTGTTGATGTCTTTTCTAAGTGGATTGAAGCCTACCCTCTTCCTAACACTACTGCTGAGTCTGTGGTGAAGATTTTGTTTAAGGAAATAATTCCTTCAGTATACCTGCGTGCATTAGCTCGGACAATGGACCACACTTTGTAGGTAATATTAACGGAGAACTCTGTTCCCAGCTTTGTATTTGTCGGCAACTGCATGGTGCTTATCATCCTCAGGTGGCCGGCCTTGGTGAATGTTTTAACCAGAGTCTAGACTAAACTTGCCAAATTAATGGCTGAGTCTGGCCTCTCCTGGTTATGCGAATCCCTGTGGCTTTATTCCAGATGCGATCCATGTCTGTGGGCAAGACACGACTATCTCCAGCAGAGAGTCTCTCTGGTCACCCCTCCGTACCCCTTGGAATGATTCGGCTCCCTTTGCAGTCCCCTTCCACCACATGACCGAAGAAATGGTTGGTTACGTTCTTGCTCTAACTAGTGTTATGCGTGCCTTTCACACCCAGGAGCGTGCAGCCTACAGCGATGTTCCCTCCCTTTCAGCCTCGTCACGGGTAGAGGCTGGTTCATTGGTGCTCGTCAAGACCTGGACTGGCAAAGGTCTCCAACCTCGTTGGGATGGCCCCTTCCAGGTTTTACTTCCCACCCCTACGGCGGTCAAAGTCGCTGGGCACTCAGCTTGGGTCCAACTGCACCATTGTAAATTGATTGACCGCACCAATCAAAAGTGGGGAAGAGGAGGAGAGAATACTGGAATCCCAACAAAAGGAGTGGACACTGTCCAGTTGGGTTTTTGAATTTTGCTGTTGTTCTAATGTTAATCTTATTACAGATACTTGAACTAAGAGGAGGGACATGTGGGGGATCGCCTATCTCCTCACCTTTCTGATCACGTATAACACCCGGATGGGGCAAGCCACTAAGTATGGATGCGACCAGGAATGATCAGAGATTATCCACCACCCATGCTGAGGAGATGTCGTCCAGTGCACCGGACCAGACGCCTTTGACGTGTGGGACGTGATGAAGATTGATTATTGCAATGGACTCTTACATCAGAAAGACCAGATGGTCCACCTGGACAGTAGAAATCAGTGGTAGTTACCATGTCGTTACCATGGTTTTTTTTATTTTACCTGCAGACGCAAGCCTAGTGAGGACAAAAATGGTCAACCCCGTTATTATGGTAAATATTTTAAGGATGCCTGGGAACACCATCCCTTTTTGCAGGACGGGCCGACTCGAGAAAAGGGTAGCCTGATCGGGGAAACTTCACAATCCGCAAACAACTTATTTATACAGGCCCACAGAACGCTCTTCATCCCAGAGGCAGGAGTATGTTACTCCTCTCTATCAGGAGATGACTTACTTGCCCAGTCCCCAGTCCCCGATTCCATACTATTCGTCAGTCTTCCTGCTGCTGACCCTGCGAAGTGAAATATCACTTTCCAATAGCTCCGGTCTGTGTATACAAACAGCTGGTGTAACACTGGCTGGGGTACAGCAGGCCTTATGCGGTACATGGGCCTGGAACGGAACCCTTCCCTTGCGCATTTATAGGCCTTTTCTCTTTTCAGAATCTGATATTGTCACCAAGACCATGTACAATAGAGCTAAGGGAGAGCCCAATGGGAACAGCATTCTGAGGACCATTGTCTCCTATACAGTGCGGGTGCACGAGTCACTTGGCCCATTTTTTTACAGCGCTCAAGCGAATCCTCTTGCAAAACGACGACCCTTTGCTCCTGTATATCTGACCAGACCCCCTGCTGTAACATTTCAGTAACCTATTTTGACAAACTCTCCCTAATCTACCCCAAATCAGACTATTATTTCTTCAGCTGAGGTAAAGCTACCAATTTCCTTGTCATGGATGGCAAAGATGTCCCTCATAACATCATCAATATCGGAGACCTTGTTCCCACAACAGTACCTTGTCCTGGTCAGTGGACAAGTCGATGGAACCTCCATCTGAGGAGAATGCAGCGGTCGGTCTCAGCCAACTTTACTCCGACTGGAAGGATCCCAATGGACTGGGTGACAATACAGGACACCCAATAGGCTGGGAAATCCAGAGTACCCTGAGGTTGGAAGGATTGGCAGGGGTGACAAGTCAAAAGAACCACAATTCCCTCTTTTGTGGCCTGACCATTCGAGGAAATAAGACTAAAGAGGCTCTGGAACAGAGTAAAACTGGGATTAGCAGACCTGTGTCTTTACTCTATGCAGAATCGGTATGCCTTAGACTATATACTCGCCCGGGAGGGTGAGGTCTGCACCACTGTCCAAGATAAATGCACTATGGGCATTCCCGATCTCACTGGCAATATTACTAAGATACAAGAAGAGATCCAGGTATTCCTTGACAGAATGACTGAAGGGACCAGTTGGGGAAACTGCAGGTCTGGCTGATGGTACAATTGGCTTATCAATTTAGCTATTAATGTTTGTCAGTATTGGTATTGTTAGGTATTTAATTGCTCGGCTTATGAGGTCCCTTAGTGATATAGATTTGCCCCAGAAGATGCACCTTTTGCGATCCGATGGCTCACCCACGTGTCGATGGCGATGATAAATATGACCAGATGAGCCGCGAAGATGGTGGTGCCGCTCTACAGGATGTTGATGGCTGGACCACCTTGAAGGGCATTCGTTTGGACTAGCCTTCTCTTTCAGTGATCGCGGTGCAATCAAAGGGAGGAATGAGGGTGTGGGCATCTGGGTGATAAAGTCTACAGCCTTAAAACTTGTCATTAAACATTTAGACTAAAAGGTAATGCTGAATTATTGAATACATTTACTGCACTAGAAAATAAACAGGCAGGAAGGCTGAGAAAGAGGAGAGAACTTAAAGATAGGGACACCTGGGCTCACCAAGTGATAACAGGATGCTGTAAGGCAATTAAGAAGGTTTGCCTCAGCATCGGTGAATCTGTGTGAACAGGACACCAAGTGATAACATTCACAGCCGTTCCCTTGTGAGACCATTTTAGTGCTGAGGCTGTTGAATCCCGTAGAAAATTAACTCTTAGTGTTTATCTGCAATGGATTGAAATGAATGGCATTTTGGGACTTTATGATGATATTGAGTAGCCATTACTGGTTATTAAATACAAACTCTGTAAAGGAAATACTGATAAAGTTTTACCTTACTTGCTGCAGCCGAGACTCCAGCGGAAGCAATAGGCCGCGGACACACTTCCGTCTTCGGGACGGCCTCGGCCCCGCCCCCTCCGCCACCAATGCGACACGTAAACCTCGCCCCTTCCGACCAAAGCTCGTAAATCCCGCCCCTTCGAGACAAAGCCCCGCCTCTTGGAACCACACCTCTTTCCCCCTGCCGCACTAAAACCCACCCCTTCCCTGGTCCCCGCGCGAATAAAAAACCACGCCCCCTTCCCCACGAGCAACCGCCTACAAAGCCGCGCGCCTCCAGGCTCAACGCACCGCATCTCCCGCTGAGCCTCGCCCCGCCTACTAGCGCGCGTTTCTTTCACGAGAAACGCCCCGCCCATGAGCAACGCCCTTCCGCTAAACCCCGCCCCCCTAGTGTATTTGGAAGCACTAGCTTCTGCAGCGCTGCTCCTTCTGCGGGGAGCTGTGCTGCAGGATCATAAGACACAGAATTAATAGTAAAAGATAACAGCGTCATGCAACCGACGCAATATTTGGAACAAACCTGGATCACTTCTGAGTCCTTCATCTTTTAAAAGTAGTTTGCAGGTTTTAGTTCATCAATATATAAATTCCAGAACTTTAGATCAGATTCCCTACAGTGTGGAAACAGGCCCTTCGGCCCAACAAGTCCACACCAACCCGCCAGCCCCATTCCCCGTCACCAACACTACGGGGCAATTTAACGTGGCCAATTCACTCTAACCCGCAAGTCTTTGGAGAGTGTGGAGGACACCCACGCAGATGTGGGAGAGGAATTGAACCCGGGGCTCTGGCGCTGTGAGGCAGCAGTGCTAACCACAAATAAAGGTGACATTTTTTGTATTCCAGCGGCAGCAGCCTCTATTGAAACCAGCAGAATTCTGAAAGGGGTTTGACAGATAGATGCAGATAAAATGCCTTTTGTTGGGGAGGGTCTCGAATTCCGACAATGTGGAAGCAGGCCATTCAGCCCATCTATTTCACTCTGGCCCTCTGAACAGTATCCCACCCAACCCCTTACTCTGTATTTCCCATGGCCTATCCACTCTAATCTGTACACCCCTTGTCACTATGGGTAACTTAGCACGGCCAATTCTCCCTAACCTACACCCGAATCTATAAATTACCTTCTCAAGAATGTAATTTAAGTGCAGAGCTTTTCTGAGAAAAATGTCAGTCTGACTGAATGTCATCATGACTGAACATTGGGGCACAGAGAGTCATTACCTCTTGTCTCTACTTAAAAAACGGCGCAACGTCTCTTCGAAATGTAGATTCATTTAGATATAACTGCGTTACCTTACATATTAAGATATCCCTTTGAAATGTAATCTCGTCATTTACATCTCTGTATTTGCAGAAATACCGTTAAAATGTCCATGTTCCTTTAAAATGCAGATTTCCCCTTTAGATATGAGGCCGTTCGTTAGATGTGGGAATATGTGTTTAAATGGAGCGGTGAGCTTTCCCAATGTAGACAGGGCTCCTCGAAACGTGGCAGTGTCCCCCCCTGCAGCTGCAGAGCGAGACAGGAGAGTTTGTTTTTGTGAATGAGCAGTTGTAGCGCGAGGTGGCTGTTGCTTGGTGACGGTGAGGTCCCCGGCCCCGCCCATCCCCCGTGCAGACGTCACGCGGGGCGAAGGCGGTTGGGAGGAGAAGTCGCTCGAGCGAGGAAGCGGCGGGAGGGCGGCCGTTAGGAAAATGGCGCCGTGCGGCCGGGGCAGACACGGTATTTTACACTCACTTTCCATCTGCTTTTACTGGCGCTTGTGCTGTTTACCCCTCACTGTGTTTTTAATCCTTGTGCTGTTTACCCCTCACTGTGTGTTTAATCCTTGTGCTGTTTACCCCTCACTGTGGTTTAATCCTTGTGCTGTTTACCCCTCACTGTGTGTTTAATCCTTGTGCTGTTTACTCTTTGCTGTTACTTGTGCAATTGCTGAGGGTAGTGTGTAAATACTAGTGAAGATACTATGCACCAGCATGTATATGTTCCTCAGTCATTGAAGGGGCAGGACCTGTTGAGATGGTTTGTAAAGCAGGTTGTGCACTAAGCCTTGTTAACATGGATATAGTTTGTTCATTGAAGAAGTAGACTTATTATTTAGAGTCATAGAGATGTACAGCACGGAAACACACCCATTCAGTCCAACCTGTCCACGCCAACCAGATACCTACATTAATCTAGTCCCCTTGCCAGCCAGCACTATATCCCTCTAAACCATTCCTATTCATATACCCATCCAGATACCTTTTAAAGGCTGTAATTATACCGGCCTCCACCATTTCCTCTGGCAGCTCACTCCATACCTGCACCACCTCTGCATGGAAACATTGCCCTTCAGGTACCTTTTATATCTTTGTGGCCTCACCCTAAACCTATGTCCTCTAGTTGTGAAGGTCACCCCAACACAGAGGAAAAGACTTAAAAACATTGCTTTTGCATTTGTCTGGTGCTCAATCAAATATCGAGCCACATGATGCAAAAAAATCGCTCTGCCCTTTTGATCTCCGATAGACGTTTGGAAACTTAAATCTGTCAATAACACCAGCATTGCTACAGAGCATATTGTGTACACTCCTCAGTGTCAACAAGCAGCGCACATGTTTGCCAATGTCACCAAAACATTGGGGTGTGTTCCTCATTGTCGGCAGAAAAGGGGCAAAACCTACTTTTGATGGACAAATAAGGATCACTGGAGGACCGGAAGGAGACTTGTCCTCCTGCCATTCGGAGCTCCCCTATTGGTGAATGGGCCATGAGGTTCTGAAGCTCCTGCCTCTCCTCTCTCTCAATGAACATTGAGCTTCACTCAGACTGCAGCTTCCTTCCTCTGTCCAACATCTGTGTGTACAGCATTCTCTTTTCTCACCCCCTTTTCCATTTACGTTTCATTCTGGGGTTCAATTGTTGACTTGGAGCAAATGAAAGGAATGGGAGTGAATCCACGAGGGACAGACTCTGGAAAAGTTAGTCCAAGCCTTTGTCTCAATTGGCAAAATAGACAGGCAGGAGACTGGAAGAAACGCAGCAAGCCAGGCAGTATCAGGAGGTGAAGTTGAGGTATCTGGTGTAACCCTTTTTCAGGATTGGGGGTGGGTATAGGGAGAGCTGTGGAACAAGGGTGTGCTGGGGGCAGGATGATGAAGTGAGGATAGGTGGAGACAGGTAGAGGGTACAATAGACAATAGGTGCAGGAGTCAGCTCTTCTGCCCTGCGAGCCAGCACCACCATTCATTATGATCATAGCTGATCATCCTCAATCAGTATCCTGTTCCTGCCTTATCCCCATAATCTGGTTGGTGAATGGGAGGAAGGAATCTAGTTGGCAGGGAAGAGTGGAAGGGGCTGGGAAGTGAGTTGGGGGATGGGATGGGAGATTATTTGAAGTTGGAGAACTCAGTGTCGAGTCCTCGGGCTGTGGACTGCTCAGACAAGATGAAGTTTTGTTTCTCCAATTTGTCAGAAGGGGAGTGGGAAGCGACATTTAAATGGGTGGAGACTGGGAAGTCCGCTCAGCGTCTGCAGACCCGGCTGTGATGCTCGGCAAACCATTCCCCAAGTTTCCGCTCGGTCTTCCTGATGTAGAGACGACCACAACTGGCAAAGCACAGGGGGTCGAGCAGTAGGACAGTCGTAGTTTTGGGCACAAGTTCTTCATCAGGAATGATGCGTGGATGTTCAGAGGGGCATCAGTGTCCTTCTGTGCCAGTTGTCAGACAGGTGCAGCAGGCAATGAGCAAGGCAAGTGGTGTATTAGCAAGAGGAATTAAGTTCAGAAGTGGAAATGTATTCCAGCAGTTAGGGGGTCAGTGAATATATTCAAGGCTGAGTTCACATGATTTTTATGTGGATGCTTGTGGGGGAAGGCAAGAAAATGGTTTTAAGACCAGTATCCAGTTTTAAGACAGTTCCAGAGTCAGACAGCACAGAAAAACACCCTTCAGTCAACTAGTCAATGCTGACTATGTTCTCAAACTAAACCAGTCCCACTGCCCGTGTTTTGGCCCATATCCCTCCAAACCTTTCCTATTCATGACGTTACTGTACCTGCATCCACCACTTCCTCTCGACATTTAGTCCTCACGTGAACCACTTTGTTAAAAAAAAAAAAATTGTGCCCTTTTTTAAAATCTCTTTTCCTGTCACTGTAAATTTGCTTCCTAATCTTGAAACCTCAACCCTCGGGGAAGGACACCCTTCGTTCACCTCATCTCCCCCCTCATGATTTTATACACGTTGATAAGGTCACATCTCCACTTCCAATGCTCAGTGAAAAAGTCCCAGCCCATCCACCTAGATGAAGGTAGAATCCTGTCCCTCGGGATTCCTCCAACAATGTGCCCACCACTGATGTCAGGCACACTGGTCTATAGTTCCCTGGTTTGTCCTTACCACCTTCTTAAACTGTGGCACCACATGACCCAACCTCCAGTCTTCTGGCACCTCACCTGACATGCACAGTATGCTCTATGGAGATGCTATTTCTGATGGATTT